>NC_063188.1:22482360-22785558 GCF_023159225.1 Perognathus longimembris pacificus
AATAACTGCACATTTGAGTTTATTTATCATGTATATAGTTGTCTGTTTTCATCATAATACAAGTACAAACCACTCAGGTGCTTATAATCCTTGTTATATGATACTGTCTCCCATTTGTGACACTCTCAAAGCACGTAATGGTCAATGCTTATCAATTATAATAATATCATCTATTTTGGAAGGCTTTTTTCTGGGAACTCCAGTCCTCATAATGCCCTGGATAGAAAGCTCTAGAGCTCTTGGGTTCTGTAGAAACAAGGGAGTGTGCTAGAGTGTAGACATTTCATGTATTTGTGGTCATATGTCCATAGCAGATGAAGGGAAATAGTTGTAAGTGAAGATTCTCCTACAGATCAAGATAGAGCATGCCTTTTTCTCCTAGAGATCAAGCTACCAGCTTTTCAATTCAAGAGCATATTAGATCACACAAGCTGTTCTTGAGTTCTAGGGACCTGAAAGACATTTGTGAAGAATGTAAAAAGAAAGGCTGGGTGGAGGAAGAGAGTTTCCTGAGTTTGTTCCTCGAAGAAGGCTCTGAAAAGAAGGGCATAGAGGGAATCTGGGCTTTGTAGGTCGCCTTTGCAGAGAGAGGACATGAAAAAGATACGCTAGATCCTTAATTCACATTGAGATGTCTATCCCATTGTCTTTATTTTTTTTATTGTCAAAGTGATGTACAGAGAAGTCACAGTTCCATATGTTAGGCCTTGGGTACATTTCTTGTACTGTTTGTTACCTCCTCCCTCATTCCCCCCGCCCGGTCCCCCTCTCCCTCTCCCCCTTCTTATTTGAAGTTCTTTTGGGACTGGTAAGATTTCTCTATGAACCCCTTTGAATCACTCAGATTGAACAGGGATAGCTGTATCTGATAACCAGGGGTCAGTGGAGTCTGGAAGTCCTGGAAGTTAGGGGTAGTGAATAGAATAGAGTTAAATGTATGGGGAAAGTGATGATTTTGGTTTAGTTTCAGTTAAGTGGAAATGTGGAGAAGAGTAGAATCGATAGAAAGAACAAGGTTAAAATGATAGACGATGGAGAGTCAGCAGGAAAGAGTAATGGTGTTAGTTATAGGAAAGTAATTTTAAAGAAAGAGAATGTGAAGTGAGGAAACAAAGAAAAAATACTGGAAAACAAACAGAAAACAAAGAAATTACCAAAAAACCCCACAAACAACCAATAAAACAAACAAAAACAGAAAACAAAAATTACAACATCTCAAAAAAGAAAAAATAGAAAATAAAAAAGTTTAAAAAATGTTTTAAAAAAATGGAGTCTTCCTTGTTTTGGTGGGCTCTCTGTGGTCTCTGGTTTCCTTGCGATGGTCTACAGTCTATTTTCCTGCTCCTTGGCTGGTTTGACTTGATTCAGTTTGCAGGGGGTGGATCTGCTCTGACCCTCCTCCCTTGTTAGTTAAATTCTGGGGCTCTGTGGTGCACACAGCTTGCAGATAGGACTTGGGAGTCCTCTGTAGATGGGGGATGCTGAACAGTCTCGGGAACCATGGCTCCTCCCATCTACTGTTGGGCCGCTGCCTTTAATGCCTGGCTCTGATTAGGCTGCAGGGCATGGCACCTCTGGCCTGGTTTACCTGGCTGAGAGTCTCTTGCCCGGGGGAGGTTCCCCCCTCCTGGGTGGGGCGACCTTCTCTTGGACAGAGCTGGCTATGGAATTCAGCTCCGTTTCCTGCTGGGAATTGGGCTTCCTCTGTAGTGGGGCCGTTTATCTGTCTCGGGAACTGTTTGTTCTCCCATCTGGCTATTACGTGCCACTGGTAGCTGTTCGCCACTTTTGGTTTTAATTTTGAAATTCCGGCAGGCAGGGCGGGGCACCTCTGGCTGAGTTCACAGGATTGTGTGAGCTGCAGCCCAGGATGAGTCTCCCACCTGGGCAGGGGTTGTACTCCTGGGCAGAGCTGGCTCTCACTGATTGGTCCCTCTTGCCCTTCTCAAAGATGGCCCTGGCCCGCTTTCCCCTGGCCCGCTTTAGTTCCCGTCTGGTCTGACCCTATGCCAAAGTCAAAGATGACGCTTCACTCTGGTGGTGGGGGAAGGGGTACATTTCAGAAGCTGCTCTATGGGCGTGAGAATGTCTTTCGTGGGGGTACTCACGCTTTCTCTGCAATTTCGGCCAGTCCATGGTCAGCCTACGATCCGCGTGTGTCTGCCGCCATCTGGAGGATTTCTTCCTGGTTGTCGCTGTGTGCTTTAGGTGCGCAGAGTGCAAGGTACTGAGCCAATGCCAGCACTGGAGTGGCGGTGGGATGCTGCCTGGAGCTCGAATCTGTGTTTTCAGGCCAGTAAAGTCGATTTTTTCTTTCTGGCCAGAATCCCTGTACTGTTATAACTTACTTGGGCTGTCTTTCTAGGAGTAAGAGTTTCTATGGGGTGAGAAAACTGAGATGGTGGAGGGAGCTTAGCTAGGGCACTGCTACTCCTCCACCATCTTCCCAGAAGTCCCCACAGCCCTTTCTTAATCAGGTACACATATTTATCACCTGCTGGATAATGTACTTGTCTTTGATACATTCTAAGTTTTAAAGGTATCTATAAGTAACCCAACAATAAGTAAACATATCTATTTTTCTCCTGAGACTCTTGGCAAATATAACTGCCTTTGTTCCTTAGAGGACCCAGTATCACAGAGGAGAATGCATCAGCTCATGACATGTTATAATTTCCCTTGATACTTAGAAACATTTGGTAAAGGTTTTCTGTTAAGATACTAGAAGAGTGGCTAAGTGGCAGAGTGCTGGTGTAGCAAGCACAAGGCCATTGGGTTCAAATTTCAGGATTACCAAACAAAAATTTTTATTGTGTAAGATTTGGCTTGTAGAAGCTCATTAAAATGAAAATATCCCTATCCAAAGCCCAAAACAACTGCTTAATACCACAAAGGGGGAGGGGGAGGGGGGAATAAGGGAGGAGGTAACAAACAGTACAAGAAATGTATCCAATGCCTAATGTATGAAACTGTAACCTCTCTGTACATCACTTTGACAATAAATGAGGAAAAAAATAGCAACAACAATAAAAAAATGTATCCCAGAAAAGTCAATAGAGTACATGCTACATTATTAGAAAAAAACAAGAAGACATGAAGAAGGACATTTAACAATACCAATTGAAATAACATTTCAATTGCTGTCTTTTATACTATCGGAATCTTTTTGTTGCTTTTTCTCATGTTAGTTTATCTAAGAAAAAACAGGCCCAGGGCCAGCTATTTTAATGCCCTCCACAACCAACTGACATGATTCATTAATGTTTCCTTGAAATGGTCATCTTCTTGAGATCCTTACTTGGCCTTTGAGTGTTTTCTAGTCAATCATCTTCATTGGTAATTTTAATTGGCTACATAAGGCCTTTAATATGAATTATTTGACTCCATTCCTTCTGTATGTCAGTAAAAAAAAAAGCAACACACCATTTTTTCTCAATATCTACATCTTGGTAATAATAGTGGTCAAATAAAAGCTGAGTTAAAAGATCATCAGTACTTGAGTAATGACACTGTGAATACAATAATAGTTTCCTTTAAATGTAAAAGTTCTTGAGCATATGCCATGTAGGCCTACAGTAGAATAAGTATAGATTTAAAAATAATTTTTGTCTTCAAGAAGCATTAGATTAGGAATAATGATTGCTCTCTCCTATATGTTACTCAATACTTATTAATCACCTTCTCATTTGTGTTCTATGTGCCAAGAGTGGTACTAGGAATAGGATAGTATATGGAAAATAGAACAGATCCATTGCTTTCCTTCAATGAACTGTTTTTTTGTGCCAGTCCTGGGGCTTGAACTCAGGGACTGAGCACTGTCCATGGCTTCTTTTTGTCCAAGGATAGCACTCTACCACTTGAGCCACAGCACCACTTCTTGCTTTTTCAATATATGGGGTGCTGAGGAATCAAACCCAGGGCTTCATGTATGCGAGGCAAGCCCTCTACCACTAGGCCATATTCCCAGCCCCTTCAGTGAACTTTTTATCATACAGATATTTGGGATTTATTTTTATGTGAGGCTCAAGTCATCTTAGTTTACCAGAAATAAGTGCTATTTATTTGAGTATTTGTCTTAACCCCCTCTTATAAATCAATCGAGAAGCTGGTATTTAACCTAGGATTGGAAAGACTGCATAGAACAAGCATGAGGAAGAGGGCATTTCAGTCTGAAAAATCATAAATACTAGAGTGTTGGCTGAGTAGAAAGTATACAGGAGTATATTTGGGGAAATGGTGTGATTTATGAGGTAAATCATGAAAAATAAAGGTAGAAATTAGAAAAGCTGTTAGAATTTGAATCTTGAATGTTTCCCAAAGTCCCATATGTTAAAGGTTTGTCCCCATGATGGTATTTCCAAGAGGTGGTGTAACCTTTCAGAATTGACAGCTATTTGGAAGCCTTTAGCTTGCTATGGTTATGCCCTTGAGAAGAACTTGGGAACCCCTTCCGCTTCCTCTCTTTTGCTTCCTGTCAATGGGTTAAGCAAGTTTACTTCATTGTGGGATCCTATCATGATATGCTGCTTTCCCACAGGTGCAAAGAAACAGTTAAACAATCATGACCTATAATCTCTAAAGCACTGTGTCAAAATTAACCTTTCCAGATATTAACTTTTTCATATATTATTTCAGATATTTTGATTTAGTAACAGAAAATTGAATAACACCCTAACAAAGACCATGTCAAATACTAAGGTGAGAATTCTATGTTTAATTTAGCAAACAAAGTTTCATAATATAGAGCATTCAAAACTTCTAAGCTTATAGTGTTAGAGTACAGAAGTTCCATGATCAAACGGATGAATATACACTTATAAAATGGACAACGAAGGTAAAACAATTCCTGTCTGGGCGGGTGGGGAGGGTGGTTACTAGTAGAAGGAAGAAGCCCAATAGAGAAGGTGAAAGGAGGTAAATATGGCCAAAATATGTTATGTGAAAATGGAACAATGAACTATGCTGATACTGGCTTGAGAAGGAGGGAGTGATGAAGAATGAGTGTAAGATGAGTCTAACCAAGGTATATTGTATGCATATATGGATATGTCAAGATGAAACCCCCTTGTACAACTAACTGATGCTAATGAATAATGAAAAATAAGCATCTATATAATTCATACATCTATTTGTATGTCTGTGATTAATATAACATAAGCTTATTGAGCACATACTATATTGTAATCAATGAACTGTGGACAAAGGACAAAAGAAAATACATGTAACTGCTGCTTTTGGATTTTACACTTCTGAAGTAGCTAAAAATTATCAAACTTTTATTAACAATATACATTTCATGAGCATTTACCTTGAGTCTGTTTTTGGTGCTGTAAACAGGTGTTCTGTCTGACTTGCAAGTAGACAAAAGTCCTTATTGTTATACAAATTAAAATTTTCTTGAGAAAACTGAACGTGCAAAACTTAATAAAATTATTTCATACAATAATTTTTGCTATGAAAGGATAATATTAGATAAAAAAAAAGAGGTAGGTATTGGGTTTTACCTTGGACTGGGTAGCCGGAAAGGACTCTGAAGAAAGAGGAAATCATGCAAATACCAAGGTCATCAGAAGGGATAGAACAAGGAACAAAAACCAACTCCTCTGCCTGCAATTTAATAAGTAAGAGGATTTGTTAAGACCTTGCTAGGGTATAGATAAAGTTGTCCTCACTGAAACTTACAGAAAATTTGATTCCCAATGATTCGGGGAGATGGTACAATTTTGAAGAGATAGAGTATAAGAGCTACACACATGAAACAGCAGGTCAAAGGATGAACTAATAAAACAATGATACTCATTTATCAATAGGTTGGATATAAACCATACAATTTGGTGGGGAGGGGAGTAGGGCAGGGTAAGCAGGCGAAAATGAAGGATGGGGTAACACTGTCTAAAAACAAATGTAATCATTACCTTACTTAAGGAACTATAACTCCCCTGTTCATCACCTTTTAAATAAAGACAAAAATTATAATAAAAAAGAGCTCCACAATACTGGGTGTGTGGTGTGCCAGTGCTTGGGCTTGACCTCAGGGCCTGGGAACTGTGCCTTAGCTTTTTCACTTGAGATTAACACAATAACCCTTGAGCCACAGCAAGAATCCCAGATTTTTGCTGGTTAATTGGAGAGAAGAGTCTCATAGATTTTCATGCCCAGAAAAGGATGGCTTTGAACCGCAATCCTCAACTCCAAGCCCTTTGAATAGCTAGGATTACACAGATGAGCTACCAGGGCGGGACAACCCTCTTGAATGGATTTAAATTCTAGAGAGACTGGATTAAGTCTTGTGGAGTGAACTGGGTCTTACTAGACTAGATTAGTATTTTAGGTACCAAGGTCAACCCATATGCTTAGTTCCCTTTACAATGACATCATTTCCCCTTCTACTTCTCTGCCATGAGTTAAGCAAACTTTAGTAAATCCTCAAATCCTCATGAGATTCCAATCAGACTGTGTAATCATGGTCTTGCACTGTCAAAACTATGAAATAAACTTCTTTTCATTACTCAGTATTGGATATAT
Source organism: Perognathus longimembris pacificus (assembly GCF_023159225.1). Taxonomy (NCBI): domain Eukaryota; kingdom Metazoa; phylum Chordata; class Mammalia; order Rodentia; family Heteromyidae; genus Perognathus; species Perognathus longimembris. Next base: position 22,488,886 of record NC_063188.1, read on the forward strand.
TGCTGTATATTCTAAGCATGGACATGGAGGGCTATAAATCATGATTAAGGACTTTTATTTCATCTTATATCTATCAAGGATTTAAAGAAGTAACCTAATTTCTTTCATACTTTTTTGGTAGTGTTGGGGTTTGAACTCAGGGCCTTGTACTTACTACCTGGACATTCTACCACTGAGCTGTGCTTCTAGTCTAAGCCTATAATTTACATTTTTTAAAGGATCACTCTGGTTTTCATGCTGAGAATAGATTCTAAAAGGAAAAATAATGCAAGGAGACCTCTGGGAAGCTATAGATACACAATGTATCCTATATCTTGTTTAATGGAAAGGCAATACTTTTTTTACCTTTCCGAGGGAGACGATATAGAAAGGCTTTACTTCACTTATCATTTGTGTCCAATGTACAGCAATAAGACCTTGTTTCATAGATAGTAGTATAAAATTACATCAAATTTTAACTACTTAAATAATTAATTTCTTCAAAAAATATCGAGTGCAATGTACTGTGTTATACATTTAGGATACAATGAAAGCAAAAATAAAATAACTGCTGCCACATGAACTTCTTGATCTTGTAAAACATGATTCTTATCTAAATGATTGCCAAGAAATGGAAATAATACTTTTTTTGTTATTTAACTTTTGGGTCCCCCTCCCCATTTTGCTGCTATTTTTAATTTCTGTACTTTTTGCCTTGTATGTAAGTTGATCTGACTTGGAGAGGGTAAGGAGGAATACTGAAATGGTGGGACAAAGGGTGAACAAATGCAGCAGTGATACTCACTAGAAACTATGTTCAAAATTAACTATACAACTTGTAGGGGAGGCAGATCAGGATGGAAAAACTGGGAGAAAATGAGGGAAGAGGTGACACTGTCTTTACCTAACCTATACAACTGTAACCCCTTTCTGTATGTCACCTTTATAAAATATATATGAAAGACACACGTACATAGTTACAAACTGTGACAAATGCTATAAAAATAGACTTTTCTAAAAGATTTATCTATTAAAATTTTTTCAAAGAGTGGAGAGACAGAGAGAGAGAGAGAAACTGGACAAAAGCTAGAGATAAATAAAGGGATAAGTAAAGCTAAAGGGAATAAATAATTTCATAAAAGAACCACACCAATGCCATAGAAAATCTACTTGTTATGTGACACAAAGTTAGATGGGTCCTAGAATGGAACATTAATAAAGAAAAATAATTGATGATAATAAAAGTGTTCTGCCATAAAGTGGTTACAGAGTCATCTCCTCTAAGAAGCCTTCCTGGCTGTTCCCATCATTCTGTCGGAGTAAGGGGCTCTCCTACGGAATCCCACAGCATCTGCCCTTCACGTTCTAACTCTGGCCTGAAATTCTACAGCAATTGCTTCTCAGCTTGTCTTTCATGTCTTGATAATGATCCTCATAGGGCCTGTGACATTTACCTGCTTAATCAATGGATTATGAATAGATTTCAAATATAAATGCCATGGGATGAGCACTCCAAGTTTAATGAGTCATCAATACAAGGTAAGAAGTAATAAGCACCGGGAATGTTTTTTACTCTGAGATGAATCAAAGAAGGTTCAGTCATGGTCTGCGAAGGTCAGACAAGAGTCCATGTGTCATAAGGAAAGGTATGACAACTTAAACAGTACACACAAACACATAGAAATGGAAAAATGTCAGGCATGCTTTTAAACTAAAAGAAGAAGAATATGGTTAGAAAAAATGAGAGAATGGCATTGAAGATGGGTTCAGAAAAGTAGGGTAGTGCTGAAATGTGAAGGGACTTGACTATCAGGTTTGATCATTTCACTCCTGGTCCATTTTAATACAGCACGTACAATTTGAAGACATAATATCTAGATTTTAGTCCTAGCTCTGCCATTTATTATGTATACAATATAAGGGAAATGACTAGACTCTGGTGGTCTAATCCTGTAAAACATTGATAAAATATACATTAAGACAAATATAGCAAGAAACAAAGGTAAGACCATATGATTTCATGCTTATGATTGTCAAACTTGAGGCCCCTATATGACATCTAAGTAGAGTTATCTCATGAATATTACAGTTATTTGGAAAATTTAAAATAAGTATAGCAGAGTTAGAAATGTGATAATTTTTACTTTTTACATGTGTTGCACAACATGATGAATATAGCCAAAAAATGATTACGACACATTTTAGTGGCATTGAATACTCTTATTACAGAAGATGTCAAATATTTAAGGTTATTGGAGAGATCACTGATTTGATTTAGTGATTCTACATTGGAAAGAAAAGCTGTAGTATCATTTTGTACCCCATAAGTAAATACATTTATAATTTGCCAATATATAATTAAAATAGAAAAAATAAATTAAAATATGGGGGGGTAAGATCATTGGAATCTAATATAAATGTGTGGAATGCTAAGACTAAATCTCTATGTAACTAATACAAGGTAAATGACAAAATAAATAAATAGTAAAGAAGAGGTGTTGGCAATATGGATCTAGAAATCATACATATAGGATAAAGAGATGAACCCAAGACTTTTAAATAAATAGAAATGTTTAGTGTCACTATCTAGCAAATGATTTTGCTCAAAAGTGCATTTTATTAGTTTAGATAAAGATTAAGAAATATATTTGAAGAACAAAAATAACACCTCAAGTGATCTTTTGGTGATAGGATTTCTGATCCTGGATACTTTTGTGACAATGGAGATGCCAACTCCACAAATCAGCCCCACTCTTATTTTAACCATCTTAATTTAACTACCCAAGCTTTTTCTGCTTCTTGTCATAGAATCCAAAGGTTTATTGTGAGAAAAATGATCAGACCACAGACACAATTTCTATTTTTATCATTGTCATCTGAAGCTCATTTCTTTTCTTAATTCCATTATAATTTGTCTGAATCTCAAAAAAAAACAACCCTTCTTTAAAAAAGAAGTAATGGTATTCACACCATAACTCCATTTTTACTAAGGAATTGAACTGATCAGAAATGGGTAAATACGTTTTCATCTCTTGGACCCTCAGTCTTTATGAATATTATGCTATAAAAGTTTCAAGAGTGACCTTCAGGTCATCTAAAGTATCTTTCTTCTTCTGGAGGTAGGTAAGTAAGTAATAAATAATAATCTATGTTATTATGTGAACCTTAGCCTCATTTGAGCTGGAATCTGATTCTCGGCCAACAAATTGCAAACTTCCTTTCCACAGGGACTGAATTTTGTTTCTTAGAGCAATTATCCTGAAAATATGCCTCTGACATGAAGCAGCTTTTTTCTTTTCTCTCCCTCTCCCTATTCTTTTCTCTCTCTCCCTCTCTCCTCCCTCTCTTTGTTGGTTATGAGGCACTGTCCCTGAGTTCTTTTGAGTCACAGCTCCACTTTTGGTTTTCTGGTGGTTAATTGGAGATAAGAATCTCACAGAATTTCCTGTCCAGTCTTCCTTTAAACTGTGATCCTCAGATCTCAGACTCCTGAGTAGCTAGGATAACAGGTGTGAGCCACCAGCACCCTGCTTGAACTAAAGAATTTTTCAACTATAAACCCATTATAGGATCACCCATGAACTAATCCTTGAACACTAATGCTGGTTACTGATTACTCTTTGTGATCTCGTAGCCAATCTTCATTAAACCAGATTACTTTGGACTATGGATTCTTTGCTTCATGGTGTAGTAATCATGTCACTCATCTTTAGGCCTTGTCATTGCACATAACAAATTTCTTTTCTTTCTTCACTTGTCAGAGCCACTGACGTCCTATGAATATCTAGCAATTAATATACAGGAAATTTGGCAATAAATGTGTGGAAGATCAGTACAAATTCATTACCTACTGTTAAAGAAATAATGCATTAGCCTTGAGCAAAAAGAAGCCAGGGACAGTACTCAGGCCCTGAATCCAAGCCCCAGGACTGGCAAAAAAATAATAATAATGCAAACTCTTTGCCACCTGTATTTTCCTTAGTGCTGAGACAGTCGAAATGTATTTTAATTGAAGAGTCAGTGGTAGATCAGGAATACCAACTTAATGTAAGACCCTACCATAAAGTATAGCAGCCTCCACACACATGAACAAGAACTTAGAAATACATTCAGTTTTCTGTTAAGATTACTAAGAAATAAAAACATGCTAAAGGAAAATAAGAAAAAATAAAGTCGTTTTCAAGAAACTGATATTTGTGTACCAATATGATTATCTGCATTATTATATCTAAAGGATGAATTTGTCTATGAGAAGGGGAAAGTGGTTATATAAACATAGGGATATTACAATCAATGAAAAAATATAGAACTCTAACAGTACCCATCCAAGAACTATGTAAGGAGAAGATTTATGTCAATGTATATTGCATTCTGGTTCCATTAGTGAGACTTTCCATCTCTACTATCATAGGAATATAGCAAGTTTAAGAAAATGGATATCAAATGTGTTATTCATAACATAATATTTCCTGTCAGTTTTATATCATTAAATATTCATTTAGTCAAACTAGATTATACAATTTTGACTTAGCTTCCTACAACTATGTACGTAGAAGAGCATATGCTAGTTATGCATTCTAGTTCCACTAAATTTTATCATTGTGATGAATACACTAATAACTTGATTATGATTTGGCTTGCCACATAGGTTATCCTGAAAACAGAATTTCTGACTTCACCAAATAAAGTATTTTGGTCTGTGTTACAATTATTTTGTTCAGTATTCACTAATTTTGACATTATAGTTTTGCATATTAAGTAAAATGATCCAAACACAAATGACTCATAAACTTTGCATTTAGTATAATACTGAAAATGACTCAATTAGCACATATGTACCTCTTACTGAGGCATGGATTCTTAAGTGTGTGGATAACACCAAATGTTTAAGCAACCAGATTGAAATCTGGTGTAAAAAAAGTGTAAAACTAAATGTACTAAATATTTCCCTATGACATCTTTGGGAGACACTCAAATGGCCATTACCTGGGCAAGTTACTGGCCATTTCCAATGTCTTTTAGGACTACTAGTAAACATTGTATTGATTCTGTATATAATTGCTTATAGTATTTTCTTCCATCTTTTAAGTGCATGTATGGAGTGTCATGTTAGAAGTCTTATATAAGTTATTTATAATATTTAAGTAACTTGTTATATGTTGTTATAATTCTATCAGCTTACCAATGAAGAAATGGAGGCCCACAGAAGTTAATTTTCTTGGAATCTTAGAGACGGTAAATAGAACCTGAATTTCACCCTTGTTCTCTGATTCTAAAATCCACATTTTTTTTCAAAAATAGTACAATTGTTTCATGTCACCAATTTACTCACAAAATACTCATTTGTTTACTCAAAAATTAGTTTTGCCTCTCTTTGGCTCTTTCTCAGTTGAATTTCCTTCTTGAATTTCTTTCCTTCAGTAGTGCTTTAGGCAAGAATACTATAAACTCTAAGTTGCTAGTTATTTGAAAATTCTTTATTTAATTTGCATTATTTGTATTATGTAGTGTTAGGATCATCTGCAAGCAATAAAATAGTATTAAAAATAGAAATATATTGTTCTCTTATCTCAATATAGGAAATCAAGATCAGTATAGTGGCTCCAGGTCCATCAAAAACTCAAGTTCTAGCTATAGCTTGTCACTATATAATTAATTTCAGGCTTGAAAATGGAACTCCAACTCCAACTATTAAAGGGGTTTGACAACCTTCTCCCCCTGTACTTATTCATACTGATTGTGATCTTTAATGTAACAAAAGTTCTCACATGGAACACATGAAAACAAATCAAGTACAATCATATAAAATGATGCCTATAAAATGAATTCCAAGAAATGGAAAGGAGAAGTTTTTTATTATAATGCTTGCAAGTTTTTTTTTCCAGTTTTCCCCCTTTTTGTCTCTGGTTTTTGGTTTCTGTACCCTTTGTCATGTATGTAAGTTTATCTGATTTAGGGAGGGGAAAGGGAAGCACAGAAATGGTGGGACAAAGGATGAACCAATTCAGTATTTATACTCAGTAGACACTATATTGGAAATATACAATTTGTGGGAAGGGAGGTCAGGAGGGAAAAACTAGGGGGTGACACTATTCAAAAAGAATGTACTCAGTGCCTGACTTATGTAACTGTAATCCCTCTGTACATTACCTTTACAGTAAACATTTCAAAAAAGAAAAAAATTCAAGAAAAATTTTGGTACAAGTTTTTAAAATAACTTGTGCATTTCTACACTATGAACAGAGTTTAAATTCAAATCCCAAAGCTATATGGTGCCAGGCCTGTGATTACGAATTCACACAGTCTGAGACAAACTCCTTTGTCATCTTCCTATATAAAAGAGAGGAGTTTTCTTACTACATCCTTTCACTGCATGTAAGACACTGGAAGACCTAGTTTTACATGGAGGGCTTAGTTTGCACAAATGTTAAATCCCAAGCCTTGGTAAGAATCCAAAGCTTTAGCCAACCAGAGAAACCAGTGTTAGCTCAGATGTACCACTTTGCATTGTTCACTTTTGAATTTTGGTCCTAGGGAGTGCTCTTTCTGTCTTAAAAACTCAAATATACCACAAATACTGTGTGTTCTGCTAAAAGCAGACTCAATGAGTCATGCATTTATGTCTGCTTGGTTTAGTTCTGCAGAGCCTAAAAGGTGTCTGATATGTTAAAAGTAGTATTTGCTCTGTAAATATATTAATTTTATCATAATTTCTGGAGGTATTAGCTGGGAGTAGGTTGAGAGTGTTCAGATTATCTAATCTACAATGCAAATGGAAGTCATATCTGATATAGTCCAGAGGAACCTAGCCCATCCTATTTGTCTAGGAGTTGAGCACTATTTCATAATGTTTAGAATGCTGATGTTAATGATAAATCTTTATTGTAGTCATTTAATATTTTTCTTCAAATAAACTAAGCAATTGGATGTCATACTGCTTTGAAACTTTGATGGACACATCAGACCTTTTTCTTATACCCAGCTGCCTTAAACAGGAAACTGTCAACCAAGCATTTCCTCTTTGTCTGACCAGACTATATGCATTGTATCCAAGCTTCTTTGAACACTCAGGGACATCATGAAGATTCTACACTCTAACTACAAAGAGTATTTTAAACATGGTTCTGTGGAAGACACAAACTTCTGCTTCAGGATGCCTTGCTATGGTCACAATCATTCCAAGCAACGTGTAGAGGTTGTGGAAGACTCCATTCCAGAAAAAATAAGCCTTGGTGAACTCTAGATGAATCTGCCCAACCTTGAGCATTCTATCTAAGATAGAAGGGGATCACCTCAGCAACTCAGCAAAACTCTGATACTTGGTGCAATTTGAGGCTTGTTGCAATTAGTTTTTATGTGATGCTTGTGATTAATCCTTACATAAGGCTTGGGACTGGTGAAACTAGAAGCTGTGCTGTGATTAGTAAAATTACAATCCATGTACAAGCTTGCTAAGCTGTTCTTCTGCTATATAATCAGACTGTCATTCTTTTGAAGTTAGTCTGGAAGCCCTCTTCCCTGTGCACTACCTTTTCACTGTAGCAATATTTGACTCTAGTAAAAAATGTTCCAATATTTTCCTTTTTCCTAGTACTGAGCTATATGGGTAGAGCAGGCTGAAGGGGTTCCATGAAGAGCAAGCAAGAGTCTGAGGCTTCAAACTCTGGTAACTGTAGTGACAATAAAGAGATAGATGAAGAGTCCCAGAATGGCCAGGGACTGAGGGCCTCAATTCCCAAATTTCAAAACTATAACACTAAGAAGAGCCTGACAGTTCTAGAAAGCCACTAAGAACTAAGGAGCCTGAGTGGCTGAAGAATTCAAAGAAAGTGCAAGCTATGAAAGACAGTAAAAGCATTGGGAAGGTCAAAGACATAAATGCTGAAGTTGCAGAAAACAAGAGGCTATGAAGAGCTGAAGGTGGAAGTTGAGTCTATGAGGACTATAAGCTTCAGTTGCTAGAACAGTTCAAGATGGAGACTATGGGTGAAAGAGCTGAGGGTCATGAATCCTTGAGATAAAGAGCTTGAACACTAGCTACTGGGTATTACTATTCTGATCCCAGAGCAATAAGACAGAAATCTTGAGTATCTAGATGAATAAGTCTGAAAGCCTAGAGCCATAAACCTCTAGTTCTCAAGGATTAGAGCTATAATTCTCTGGGATTGGAAATTCAGCCAATTAGCCTCTGGAACTCAGAGTTACTAACCTCAATATAGTACGTACTTATCTATGATTTCTTTTTTTTTAATTGTCAAAGTGATGTACAGAGAGGTTACAGTTTCATACGTTAGGCATTGGATACATTTCTTGTACTGTTTGTTACCTCCTCCCTCTATGATTTCTTTTTGAACAGAGCAAAGGAAATCCCTGACAGTCATTCACAATAAATTCATGCCCCTTTCACTGTTATGTTGTCATTAATATTTACTGTTGCAGTGAGATTTCAGAGTATGTTTTTCTAAAGTGAGTCTATGGAAACTATCCCCTAGTAAGGACAAGAAGGAAAAAAAATCCACAGTACAAAATACTCTTCAGTTTCTTCTTAACCACCACATTCTACTGGGAAATTTGGTTTATCCAATTGTGTGGGTACAAGATCAATAAAGCTAGATTATGCCTACACATAAATTCTAACCCAGTGCCAGCTTAGAACCAAGGGATTATCAGAAACTTCCTTAGCACTTTATATTCATTCACGAAGATATAATAACAAAGTCCATTAAAATGGCTAAAAGTAGAGACCCAAGGAACTATACAGTGGTGAATTCAATCCAACTACATGATAAGTACATAATGAACTATAATCATGAATCACTTTTTAATAATAAATATGTGCTAATAAAAGAGAAAGTTCTCTACATATAGTTCTGTCTGATCTATAGATCTCCTTTTATCAGTGTGCCATTTATTATATAGTTTTTACACAGCAAGTATTCTTGGGAATTCTTCATAACATACCTATTTACAAATACAGGAAGTGAAGAGTTAAGTAGTTTGCCAAAGGCTGCATAGATAATGACAAAGTTTGGTTTTCTACAGGCAGACTGGCTCCAAAATACACAGACTTAACAATTGTGTTATACTATCTATTATACTTGCTTGATCTTTTCTTATCCACCATTCTATTCTAACAAAACTGTGTTGTTCACACAGAAAAACATAGCTATAGTGTTAGATAGATTCAGTCTTTCTTCAAGAATCTACAAGTGAGTTTCCAGCATCATCTGTCATTGACATTGCCACTAGACTTTGTCAAAGCAATTGAAGATATGTGAATAGTGGCTAAACAATACTTTTTTTTGCCTTATCTAACTTTCTAGACCACTAACATCTCTATTGAGGACATAATAGGAGAAACAAAGAGAAAAGTATCCATTAAGTTTTCAAAATTGGGGGGGATATAATAAACAAATATACAGTATCACAGAAATGCTTCATTCAAAAAATCTGTTTTGATAAAAACCTCTTTTGGGGCTCTTCAGTCAGTAAAATGATTTAGTTTGATACCCATCAATGAATGTATTAGGCTGCTTTAACTGGCAGCACAAAGGAAGATTTAGAGATTTTAAAGTTCAAAAAATCACTAAGCTACCCAGGCAACGGATCAACCTTGCTCCGAGTTTACTAAGCTAAATAAATGGAGCTGTTTAAAGACATTAAGGATGATACATGAATAATGCAAACCAATCCAATTTCATTATTTTTTCTCTGTACTGTTTTTCTAATGACTCAAATTTGAACTGCATAGCCACATATGGGGGCGCATTTCAGCAGTTGATTCTATAAAGGGCTCAGCACACTTAGTAAATATCTTAGAGACAGACAGGCTACTTAAGATGCAATTTGAACAGACTATATATAAATCTGGTCACATTTTAATAAGATATATGCAGCATGGAAAAATGGACAGTAGTAAAAGTCAAAGAGAAAGAGGAAAGATAATAACAACAAACAATTGCTATGTTCCTGGCACTATATTTATTACAGCAATATATAATGTGGAATTACTGCAGCTAATACATACAAAATTTCAAGATGTATTTGCTGTTATTATCTCCATTGTAAAGGTGAGAAAATTGAGATGCAGAACAGTAAGTTGACTTTACTAAGGTCACCTACTATGGCTAGTATTGGAACTCTGGCAGTTAGGGCTTTACAGTATGTTCTCAGTCAGTCTCCTATATTGTCTCTTGGAGTGAAAAGTATTCAAAGATTATTCAACAAAATTTTATTGCATTTCTCCTGTCTTTCACTGTGTATATAAGTGGTAGCACAGAATATAAAAGAACGGGTATTAATGGTTCCCACATATCTTGGTAATTACAGGGGCTCCAAAGATATTCCCATACAAGTATCTAAGAAGATCATGAGAAAACTGGAAAACAACATCCACTCTATTGTAAAATTAGTCTTTCTTTTTTTTTCAAATTTTTATTATCAAACTGATGTACAGAGAGGTTACAGTTTCATACATTAGGCATTGGATACATTACTTGTACTGTTTGTTACCTTGTCCCTCACACCCCCTCTCTTCTCCCCCTTTCCCTTTCCCCCATGAGGTGTTCAGTTCACTTAGACCAAACAGTTTTGCAAGGATTGCTTTTGTAGTTGTTTGTCTTTTTTTACCCTGTGTCTCTCAATTTTGGTATTCCCTTTCAATTTCCTACTTCTAATACCAGTATAAACGGTTTCAAATATACTCAGATAAGATTACAGAGATAGTGTAGGTACAACCACAGGAAGGTGATACAAGAACATCACCAATAATAGAAGCTACAGATACACATGGGATGTTGAAAGTAGTTACAACTGTGATGTAATAATCGTTTCCATAATATGGAGTTCATTTCACTTAGCATCATCTTATGTGTTCCTAAGGGTATAGCTATTGGGCTCTTGTGATCCTCTGCTATGACTTACCTAAACCTGTACTAATTATTCCCAATAAGGGAGACCATAGAGTCCATGCTTCTTTGGGTCTGGCTCACTTCACTTAGTATAATTTTTTCCAAGTCCTTCCATTTCCTTACAAGTGGGGCTATGTCATTCTTTCTAATAGAGGCATAAAATTCCATTGTGTATATGTACCACATTTCCCTGATCCATTCGTCTACTGAGGGGCATCTGGGTTGGTTCCAGATTCTAGCTATGACAAATTGTGCTGCAATGAACATTGTTGTGCTGGTGGCTTTACTGTGATTTTGTTTGTGGTCTTTTGGATAGATACCCAAAAGTGGGGCTGCTGGGTCATAAGGGAGTTCTATATTTAGCCTTCTGAGTAATCTCCATACTGCTTGCCAGAGTGGCTGAACCAGTTTACATTCCCACCAACAATGAAGTAGGGTTCCTTTTTGGCCACATCCCCTCCAGGATAGGAATCAATGCAAGAGGTAATTTGCCGAGTGGAAAGGGTAAATGAGTATAAATATTGTCAAAGCATTTTATATGCATATGAAAATAGAAAAATGAAACCTGTTGAAATTTTCAAGAAGGGAGTAAAGAAGAGTGGTACTAGATAGAGTAGGATGGGATATGCTATATGCATGTATGAAGCTGTCCCAGTGAAAATTGTCTTGTACAACTGTGTGATAGTAAAAATGTCTGTACAAATTAAATATGAAGCTGGGAATATAGCCTAGTGGTAGAGTGCTTGCCTTGTATATGTGAAGCCCTGGGTCGATTCCTCAGCACCATATAGACAGAAAAGGCCAGAAGTGGCGCTGTGGCTCAAGTGGTAGAGTGCTAACCTTGAGCAAAAAGAACCCAGGGACAGTGCTCAGGCCCTGAGTTCAAGCTCCAGGACTGGCAAACAAAAAAAATTAAATATGAACTTATGGACTGTAATGCACAAGTTGAAAAAAAAATAATCTACTTTTTTATATCTCAATAACACTCCCCTTAACTTTTATTTTGTACAATCTTTTATGTGACAACAATTTTACAACACCAAATCCAAGATAAGAAGTCTCTTCTTTAGTCTAGTTGATCAGATTTTTTAAAATTTTATTTCTTTATTGTCAAAGTTATGTACAGAGGGGTTACAATTTCATACAATTTCTTATTCAACTTACCTCCTCCCCATCACCCCCCCATTTTCCCCTCCCCCACATGAGTTGTACCATTGGTTTCAGCAGTAGTTTTGTAGATATTACTATTGCATTGGTTTGTCTTTTAATGAATAATTACTTATTTATTGTCAAAGTGATGTAAAGAGGGGTTACAGTTTCATATGGCATTGGTTTGTCTTTTATCCTTTATCTCTCCAGTTTGATATTCTCTTCCCTTCCCTATTTCCAATACATGTATATACAATACCCAGAGCACCACAATCTACTACAGTGATATCAGGGTAAAACCATGGAGAAGAAAGACAGAAGAAAAAGGCATAATTTCACATGGTACATTGAAATTAACAACAATGACAAACCACTTATTTCCATAACTTGGAGTCCATTTCACTTAGCATCATCTTATGTATTCATATGAACATGGCTATTGAGCTATTGTGATCTTTGGCTAGAATTATCCTAGGTGTGTACTAATTTTTCCCCATGAGGGAAACCATAGAATCTATGTTTCTTTGGGTCTGGCTCACTTAATTTACTGTGATTTTTTTCAAGTCCTTCCATTTCCTTATTAATGGGGTAATGTCATTTTTTTCTGATACAGTCATAGAATTCCATGGTATATATGTACCATATTTTCTAGATCCACTCATCTCCTGAGGGGCATCTGGGTTGGTTTCATATTTTTGCGATGACAAATTGTGCTACAATGAACATAGTTGTGCAGGTGGCTTTTGTTTGGTCTTGTTTGCAATATTTTGGGTAGATTCCCAAAAGTAGGGCTGCTGAGTCATAGGGGAGCTCTATGTTTAGCCTTTTGAGGAAACTCCATACAGCATTCCAGGGTGGTTGAACAAGTTACACTCCCACCAACAGTGTAGCAGGGTTCCCTTTTGGCCATATCTCTGCCAGCATCTGTTATTATTAGTCTTCTTGCTAATGGAAATTCTTACTGGGGTGAAGTGGAATCTCAATGTTGTTTTGATTTGCATTTCTTTAAGGCCAATGATGTAGAGCACTTCTTCATGTGTCTCGGCCATTCTCATTTCCTCTTCAGAGAAGTCTATTTTTAGGTCTTTAGCCCATTTGTTGAGGGGGCAATTGGTTCTTTGAGGATTTATTTTGGAGGAATTTAATTCTTTGAGTTTTATGTATATTTTAGATATGAGGCCTTTGTCTGTTGTATGGCCAGTGAAGATCTTCTCCCAATCAGTGGGCTTTCTATTTAACTTGCAAGCTATGACCTTTGCTGTATAGGAGCTTTGCAGTTTGATGTAATCCCATTTGTCCAACCTTTCTTTTATTTGTTGTGTTTCTGAACTTTTATTAAGAAAGTTTCAACCTGTGCCAAGGGGACCTAGTGTTTCTCCCATTTCTTTCCTGTAATATTGTCAGGATATCTGCTTTTTACCTTGAGGTGTTTGAAATATTTGGAATTGATTTTGGTGCTGGGTAATATATAAGGATCTAGTTTTAGTTTGTTACAGGTGTTAAACCAATTTTTCCAGCACCCTTTGCTGAAGAGGCTGGCTTTCTTCCATCCTACTTTTTAGCTCCTTTATCAAAGACTAAGTGACCATAGGCCTGTGGGTTCATTTCTGGATCTTCAGTTCTGTTCCACTGGTCCTCAGACCTGTTTTTGTGCCAGTACCGACCTGTTTTTATCACCATAGCTTTGTAATACAGCTTTAAGTTTGGTATTGAAATTCCTCCAGCACTGTTCTTCTTGCTTAGGATTGTTTTTGCTATTCGGGGTCTTTTATTGTTCCACATGAATTTCTGGATTGCTTCCTCTATTTCATTAAAAAATGGTGTTGGGATATTGATGCGTATTGAATTGAATTTGTAGAGAGCCTCTGGAAATATTGCCATTTTCAAGGTGTTAATGCTCCCAACCCAGGAGCATGGGAGGTTTTTCCATTTCCTTAGTTCTGCTTTAATTTCCTTTTCAAGTTTTAAAGTTCTCATCATAGAGGTCTTTCACTACTTTGGTAAAGGTTATTCCTAAGTATTTTATGTTTTTTGAGGCTATTGCAAAAGGAGTTTCTTCCCTGATTTCAGCCTCGGTCTTCGGGTCGTTAGCATAGAGAAAGGCCGTTGATTTTTGAGGGTTTATTTTATATCCTGCAACTTTGCCAAAGTTTTAGATCAGCTCTAGTGGCTTGGGGATAGAGTCTATGGGATTCTTTAAATACAGGATCATGTCATCTGCAAAGAAAAGGAGTTTAATTTCATCTTTCCTTATTTGTATCACCTTTATATTTGCCTCCTTTCTTTTTGCTCTAGATAGGAATTCTAGTACTATGTTGAAGAGGAGCAGAGAGAGTGGTCATTCTTGCCTTGCACCTGATTTTAAAGGAAATGGCTTTAACTTTTTGCCATTGAGTATAATGCTGCTGTAGGTTTGTCATAGACCACCTTTATTATATTCAGGAATGTTCCCTGAAATCCTAGTTTCTCCAAGGCTTTCATCATAAATGGGTGAGGGATTTTGTCAAATGCTTTTTCCAAGTCTAAAGAAATAATCATGTGATTCTTGACCTTGTTCCTATTGGTGTTGTGAATTATGGTAACTGACTTGCATATATTGAACCAGCTTTGAATCTCTGAAATGAATCTGGTTTGATCATAGTGTATGATTTTTTTGATGACTTGTTGAAGTCGATTGGCCAGAATTTCGTTGAGAATTTTTGCATTGATGTTTATCAAAGAAATGGGTCTAAAGTTCTCTTTCTTTGATGAGTCCCTATCTGGTTTTGGGATAAGGGTTATATTAGCATCACAGAATGTGTTTGGTAGTCAACTTTCCCTTACAATTTCATTGAAGCGTTTGAAAAGTATTGGTGTGAGTTCTGTTCTGAAGGCATTATAGAATTCTGCTGTGAATCCATCTGGTCCTGGGCTTTTCTTGGATGGGAGGTCTCTTACTGCCATTTCTATTTCATTGCTTGATATAGTTCTGTTTAGTAGGCGTAAATCTTCTTGGTTAAGTTTGGGCATATCAAGTTTTGGTAGGAATACATCCATTTCTATTAGATTCTCAAATTTATTAGCCTGTAAGTTTACAAAATATTCCCTTATTATATTCTGTATCTTGGATTTTTTTTTGGGGGGGGTGATGTTTCCAGTCTCATCTCCAATTTTGTTTATTTGGGTGTGTTTTCTCTAGTTTATTCCTAGCACTGTGTGGTTCATGCAGCTTGTGGGTAGGAGTTGGGTGCCCTCTGTAACTGGGGGTCACTGGTCAGTCTGGGAACCATGGCTTCTCCTGGTCTGTTTGCTTAGGTGCTCTTTCATCTCACCAGAAGCTGCTCTCTGCTTTTTATTTTATTATTATTTTTAGAAACTCCTGCAGCTGTCTAAGCGGCAGATAGGCTGCAGGGCAGTGCCAACTGCAGCTGTGTTAACCTGAGGCTGAAAGCTGCACACTTGGGGGAAATTCCTCCCACCTGGGTGTAGAGACCTTCCTCCAGGTGGAGCTGGCTTTCACTGCTCTGATTCCTTTGCCCTTTTGAAAGATAGTCCCTTAGTCTTCACTTTTCACTGGTCCTCTTCATCTCCTGTCTGCTCTGGCCAGGTCTATGCCAGAGTCAAAGATGGCGTTTTTTTTCCTCTGGTGGTGGGAGAAGGACTACCTTCCAAATGCTGATTTGTGGGCGCGAGTGTGCGTGAGAATGTCTTCTGTGGGGTACTCACACTTTCTCTGGATTTTCAGCCCATCTGTAATCTGCCTGTGATTCATGTCTGTCTGCCGCCTGTCTGAAGGATTTCTCTCTTCATCACTGATGTGCACTGGAGGTGAGTGGAGAGCCGCATACTCTGCTGGAGTGGTGGCAAAAAGCTGCCCGGAGCTCAAATCTGTTTTCTCAAGCCAGCTGATGAGATTTTTCCCTCTCTGGCCCGAATCTCTATACTATTATGGCTTGCTTACTGTGACTTTCTCACTGTGGAATTTTTAATGGAACAATGAAACTGGGTTCTTGGAGAGAGCTTAGACAGGGTTCTTTTGTCCCTCCACCATTTTCCTCTGATCTACGTTTTTTAAGATTTACTTTTGTAACTTGTGAGGTTAATAATTCACATAAAATTAATGGAGACTGGGGCAGTTTAGACTGAAAATTTGTTAGGTCCTTACACAAGAATCAAAGTCAAGTTTATTTCTTCACTTTCTTTCACTTCCCACCCAATGAAATACTCAAAGTTTCCTCATGGAAAGTTAGCGAGAAGAAAAGTACAACAATGAAAAGCAATATCAAGCTTTAGCATCTGACTGATTTGGTTTTGGTGTTGGTTCTGACCTTAGGAAGTAAGCAATGTGAATCACTATTGACAGAATCTACAGTAGTGCTTGATGTTGTAGAAACGGGGACATATAGATACCCAGCAGGATTAAAAGAAACCTAGAAAGTGTTGAATATGATTGTTGTGTTTCCAAAATTCACTGTACAGGATCAGTTTTGTGTTATTGTATCACAGTTTTTAACTGAAGGAACCAGTTGTGGAACAATCTTAATTTTAACTAAAACTTGAACAACTAAAATAACAATGCAACAATGCAACCCTTTCAGTATTGTTTTGGCCAAACTTGTTAAAACCGTAATGCAAGAAACAAATGCACTGTGATGTGGCACCAACTAATAGTAAGCAGGAATTTTTCACCCAAGAGTGAAAAAAAGAAAATCTACCATGGCTTGAAGTTACAGAGAACTCCTGACTAACATTCTATGACTGATCAAACCTCTGCAGGCCTTGTTCACAATATGCAGGAAACGTGCAGAAAAAGTGCAGAAAAAAGTGCGGAAAAAGTACCTCTGGAATTTTTCCACAGTGTCACAGGTTTGTAATACTTGAAGCCCTACATTTCTAAGAATATATTTCTTGCTCAGTTGTTTCAGGCAAGCCCGAGACTTTGTAATTTTTAAAGGACCCAAGATTTTTTTCCCAGTAACAGACCAACTTCTTTTTCCTGCTGTTACAGATGTAATTTCTTTTTTGTTGTCAAACATAAGGTACCAAATATGATGCAATAAATTGTTTTGAAAAGCAAAAAAAAGCAATATCTACACATAGGTTCCCCCCCACACACCCCAGAGTGGAAAGTGGTAATGGACCCTGGGTACAAGAAAATATAAACAAAAGGATCCCTTGAAATTATATAATACTATAGAACATCCCTACCTGTGGGGAAATAGGAGGGGACAGAAGATACTGGAAGAGCAAGCCAATACACCAACAGTTTCAATTTCATCTTGTGAACAGAAAGTGGCTAGACCTGGACCATTGTGATAATTCCATGTTTCTGCCTGGAATATAAACTTTCTTTTTTTCTGCTTCATTTTCTTTAAATGGTTTGAAGAACCTTTTTTGAGAATTTAGTTAGGGTTTCTGCCCTTCTGCCAAGGACACTCATTAACTATTTAGTGGGATTCTGAAAGTTGAATTTTAATTATGATATGTAAGCGGTTTGCTTAGTCATAGGTGATAAAACACCATATTGATACAATTACAGGGGTCGCTGGCTGAATGTAATTGCAGAGGTATTGATAAACTAAGTTTTAAGAAGGAGAAGTCCAATTCTAGACAGGATATGCTAATGATACTGATATAAATTTTTCTCAGATTCTCTAGAGTGTTCATACAGAAATGGGTTGCAAGCCCTAAGAAAAGGCAGTGGTTACCAGAGACCACTAAAGGTTAAATAGTGGTTAATTTTATTTTATTTGCACAGTAACAAGCATGGTGATTAAGTGGGCTTTAGCACTAGACTTGTGGGTTTAAAATCATAGTTCTATGGCTTACTTGTTATGTAATCTCAGACAATTGACCTCATCTGACAGTGTTACAAATTTCTGTTTTATAACATAGAATTCATGTTATGAAAAAATGCTTTTATTTAGGCAAATTGCTTAAAACAAAGTGCTTAAACTATCTGCTTCAAAGAAGTTGCTGGGAATTGTCCAACAAACCCTATCTATTGCCATTTGATTACCTAAAATGTGAGCTGGATAGCAATATCTTAGGTGATTTCACAACAGTTGAGTCACTCCAGGGCAATAATATTAATGTAAAGAATTGCATCAATCAGAAAGAAAGTTTCTAGTAGTATTAGGTTCATAATTTTTGTCCTTGTAGTTTAAGTTCTTTTAAATTATCTTTAAGTAGTTGGACAAAGGTATTACCATCTAACAAAGCAGTTTATGAATACAATGCATCTTGATCCATGTCACTCCAAATCTGCATATCATGAATATCAACTTTGTAGCTACTAAAATTTTATATGACAGACACTAGTGGCTCACAGCTATAATTCTAAGTATTCAGAAGGCAAAGATCTGAGAATTATTTAGAGCCACCTAAAGGAGACAAATATACGAGAAACTTTAATTAACCAGCAAAAACTGGAAGTGGAGGCATGCTTCAAGTGCCAGCTGTGAGCTAAAAAGCAGAACAAGAGTGAGAGCCCTTAAGTTCAAGTCCTAGTACCATGGAAAATATTGTAGCCTAGAAAGATGATATGAAATCATCATAATACGATATTTAGTAGGTATAAATTTAAATTTTGAACTATTGTGCATTCTGTCATTTGATTTAGAGCCATTGGGTTTTAGATGAATCTGATATTTACAAAATATTCTATTGAACATTCTATCTTAATCATGTAATAAGATTTTCATTTTTATATTAACCATATGAAGTAGTTACAGCAATTATTTTTCCCCAACTTAGCAGAAAACTCTAGTAGTTCACACTTCCATTGGACTTAACTTTGTACCAAAGATTTGTGCATATAATTAATCTCTGTCACCATATAAGAGGCTCTTATCAGATCTACTTTGCAAATGACTAACCTGAGGCAGAGAGAGTTTAAGTAACATGTCCAAGCTCACATATTTAGCAAGTAGAAGAAACATGGTTAGACTACCATTAGTTTTGAAGCTTGGATACACTCTCAATGTTTCCACTGTACTGTCTTTCAATTTAGCCCCTGTCGAAAGAGGAGGGAACAAGGTCTTAGATAAGAGCAAATGATTTACTCAAGATCATAAATCTGAAACATTGTAGTCAGGATCTTAATTCTGATAGACCCAGTGCTTTTTTGGACAAGTATTTCTCCTCTTAGCTAAAATTCAGAAATTTTAGAACCATTTGACCGTAAGCAGTGGCAGAAGTTTGTGACTTATCTGTGATACAATCTGTGAAGGGAATGACTCCAAAGAAAGTGAAAGGAACTTAGATGATCTTTGAGGTTTCATCTAACTCAAAAGTTCTGGAGTCTCTGAGCATATTTCAGGAAATGTAAAGTGAATGAGCTGAGAAGTATGAAATGGTGAGGAAATGTTAGCTAGTCTGTGTGGCCATAAGGAAGTGCTCCTCAGTGTATGGCCCTCAGATTATTTGTATCAGAATAATTTGAGACATTTACTTTATTGCTCTTTCGAGACTTCTCAGACCTAATAGATATTTTTTGTGGAGTAGGACAAAATGTTATGCGATTCTTATCAATACCAATTTTGAGATACCTTTGTTTAGATTAACATGTCTTAGAGATCAACAGAAGGATAAAAATGGGTGGTTTAAGGAAAAGGGTGACATGAAAAGATATTCAGATGAGAATGTTCACTCCATTTTAGTGGCAAGGATGGGTAAAATACAGGTGAAAATGAAGATGAAAAGAAAGAGTGGGAGGCTAACTGGAGTTTGTTATGTATCCTCATAACCTTATCCTAATCTTGAAAAACATATATTAGTCTGCGTCAGGAAAGGAGTTGGGGAGAGGCTAAGTGGGAGAGAAGGGGAAAATAAATTTCAGGTAGAGATCTAAATCTGTTGATCCAACCAGCTACATGGAGTGGAACACAGAAAGAATGTCAGATTTGTTCCTAAAGGGGGAAGGCATAAGAAGATAGTACAGAAAAGTAGATGACTGAATTGGCACCAGTGCTATAGACTCTTTCTGGAAACATAGATAACATGAATGACCCACATAAGAATGACACAAATAAGTGACATGAATAGGTTCTGGAACAGAACTGTGCTTATTGTTTATACATGACAAACTCCACATTTCAGGCTTTGACATAGGATTACCAACTCTAATTTCCTTGTACAGTATAGGGATAGACAGATGCAGAAAGTTGGAACTTCCCTTTGCACTACTTAAAATCTGGAAGTTTTTAATATATGGTAATAGTTTGTACTTCAGCTCCTACCCCTGGTTCTAGCTGTGATATCAGGAAACAAATGGGAGAATAGTTTGGAAGACTTGAACATATGCTTCAGAATCAATATCTTTGAGTAATAAGAAATCTTTCTAAACTGAGCACCGGTAGCTCACACTTGTAATCCTACCTACTCAGGAGGCTAGGATCTGAGGATCCCGCTTCAAAGCCAGCCTGGGCAGGAAAGTCCATGAGACTCACAAAACTGGAAGTGGCACTGTGGCTCAAGTGGTAGAGTGCTAGCCTTGAGCTGAAGAGCTCAGGGACAGCACCCAGACCCTGAGTTCAAACCCCACAATGGACAAAAAAGAGAAAGAAATATTTCTATTGGGGTTCTCGGAAAGTATTTCAAATCTCATAGAATAAAAATAAGTCCGCAGCAATGCTACGTGCTGTGCAAGTATAGCTTAGCAACCCTTTTCAGTAAATTCAAAAATTTTTGGAAATCTAGATGTAGGCTGAAGTTTCTGCCCCCTCAGTGATATTATAGAAAATGCCCCTCTCTGTTCTCTTTCCTCTGCCATTTGTTGGATTATAATGAATAATTCTTTACTAGATAGGTCAGAGCACATGTTTCTTTTGTGAACTTGACTATAGTGAATTCGGATCTACATCCTAGCTCCAAACTCAACCCCAAATTCCTCCCACAACTTTTTTTTCTTGAGCTCAAGCCTGGGAATCATTGCAGTCTAATCAGCTTGTCATTTCTTAGTACCACCTATTCTTGTCTTTGGCAAGCGTTCATTCTGAAGGGCATCATGCAAAGCTCAAGATGCCTTCTTTATTGAACTCATGCTTATAAGAAGAAAATAAGGGGCTATAGAAAACTTATTTTTAAATTGAATTTAAGTAGTTTTGCCACATTTTAAATGTCAGACGGAACTGTTCCACAGTACAAATCTGCCAAGTCTATGCAGGCGGCTGTTTTCAATAGGACTGTTCATGCCCTATTGTACTAATCTTTTTTTAAACATACACCTTGCTGGAAAAGGCCAAGAACACCCACACAGGCAGTGGGCACTGTTATTTTTTTCTTGCTCCAAATGGATGAATAGGTTCTTATTTCATTTGGTGTGTTACATTATTAAGCATTTCCCAGTCATTTTCTTCCCCTGATGGACATTGAACCTTTCTGGAACACAGCAGGCAATAGGCCCTAAACTCTCCCACATGCCCATGCACTCCTCCAGCCATCTGCCTGTCTATCTGTTCTCCTTGATCACCCTCTCTTTCCCTTCAAAAAGACTGGCTCCTCACTTCAGGATGATCAGAATTACATGCAAGAGATGAGTTTGGGGATAGTTTGGTGAACAAGAACTCCCTTCTTTTTCAACCATGAATACTGGAACTCTGAATACACTCTATGCACTTCCATCTCAGCTAGATGATGTCTGGTTACCAATAGTAATGTGACTTTTGAAAATCTGTAACATACTTAAGCAAGATTTCTATTGCTTAGTGTGATATAAACAATAAACCTACATCCAGACAGATATTTAAGCTCGAATCCTTGCTCCTCCTGGAAACTATTCTTTTTTTTTTTTTTTTTTTTTTTTGGCCAGTCCTGGGCCTTGGACTCAGGGCCTGAGCACTGTCCCTGGCTTCCTTTTGCTCAAGGCTAGCACTCTGCCACTTGAGCCACAGCGCCACTTCTGGCCGTTTTCTGTATATGTGGTGCTGAGGAATCGAACCCAAGGCCTCATGTATACGAGGCAAGCACTCTTGCCACTAGGCCATATCCCCAGCCCCGTGGAAACTATTCTTGACACTGAGTTTTCTCATGTCATTGTTAGAAACAGTAAGTATTGGATGAAATGATGGCTAAAAGCAGCATAATTTATTATTTTACTTCATAATCTTTAAATACTTCACTACATCATGCAAATTAATGATTATTGATTCTTCATCTATAATCTTACATATGCAACAAATATTTAGAAAAGTTTGTTTCTTATAAAATATTATTTAGGAGAGTACAGAGAAATTTGACACACCTCTGAGTTTTCAATGTCATTAGGACAATAAAATATTTTCATCTACAAGAAAAATCCAACAATCTTAAATTGTGGAAATAAATTGTAAATTCTATAAGATTTTATGTTTCAGGGAGGCTGGATATATCCCTGTGTGCTACACTGAAGGTTGAGCTAAGAGTTATGACTTAAAAATTAATACAAAAGATGGTGGTGATGGAGGAGGAGGAGGAGGAGGAGGAGGAGGAGGAGGAGGAGGAGGAGGAGGAGGAGGAGGAGGAGGAGGAGGAGGAGGAGGAATTCCAATTGTTGGGCTGAGTAATGTAACCTACCTGATGATTCTACGAATTAGGGAAGGAACTTAAAATTTGGAGAAGATAAGCAAGATTGCCTTCAAGTCCTAAGTTTTTAATGGCAGTGGACTGTTCCAGTTTCAGAACCCATACTTTTTCGAATGTATGAGGCTGAGTTCTCTTAGGGAAAGCAGGCAGTCTGGCATAATCAGACAAGAGGGATAAAACAAACAAAGGAACATGAGTACTAAGATTTATGGATAAGCAATGGGGAACATTGGGGTGGTATGAAGGATTTACATGTAGGAAGAGAGAGCCTGTAAAGTTAAGCTGGGGCATGATAGGAAGGGCTGTGTAAACCAGAGCATCCTTAGTCTTTGTCCTACAGATGCTGAACATAGGAGATGCTGGTCAATTTGTGCAATGTTGACAGGACCCATGAGTATTATATGACTATATATTTAATGTAGACTTTGATTTTTTAAATTTCTAACTTTTATTGTTGCTGTAAAGGTGATATGCAGAGGGGTTACAGTTATACAAGTCAAGTAAAATGTGTATGTCTCTTGGATGATGTCTTCCCTTCCCTCACCATGTCCCAGTTTTTCCCTCCTGTTCCCACTCATAAGTTGTATATTTCATTGTCAACATAGTGTCCAGTAAGTACAACTGCTGCATTTGTTCACCCTTTCTCCCTCCATTTCTATGCCCCTTTGCTCTCTTAAGACAAACAAATGAACAAAGAAGACAAAAAGAAAAGAAAACAACAACAAAGTAAAAATCTCTTGTTTAGACTTTGATTTTCCTTCTTCCTTTTTCTTGGAAAGGGAATGATGCCATTTGTGTTGTTGTTTTCTAAGGTAAACAGATACATTTTGTTTAATTAAGAGTCTCTCATGTACATGTGGGAGAGAGAAAAGGTTTTACAGTTCAAAATTCCCTGCCTACCAAAGTGATTTTATATTGCATTGAAGTGTGCTTATTTTCACATGTATTACATGGTGGCCTATGTCGTCTCTCACTGTATGTTGGTGAGAGTAAATAGCACTATGGAAAAGATTTGAATTTCTTCTGATTAAAAGAGGGCTACAAGAAATCAGGGAAACTTCAAAAAAGCTCAGGGACAGCACTCAGTCCTATAATTCAAGCCCCAGTCCTGGTACCAAAAAAAAAAGGCAGAGAAATTACTAGCATAACATAGGGAGATTCTCACTTTCAAATGGGTTGACTTCCAAAAGTTCATTTATCAAGCCATTTTTTGTAACGGAATAGACTATGACTTGGAAACAATATTATATAGAATGTTACTTTTTCTTTATTCTTCATGGAGAGGATGAAATAAAATTATTTTAGTTAATCTTAAATTCTACAGGAATTTGATATATGACCCTAATTATACTTTCAATGGTCTAAAAGGGGAATCAGTCAAATTATGTTGGTCTGGATAACAAACTATGTTATTCTCCATTTGTTTAAAACAAAAATTAATGTTTTAGAGCAATTCCTGGTTTTCCAGGGATATGTCCAAATAGGTAGAGTGTTTTGGAGGGTCAGTATGATGTGACACTTCATTTCTATTTTATCTCTAATTAGTTGTACAAAGGAGTTGCCCTTTAACAAAGCAGTTTATGAATATACTACATCTTGTTCAGTAGCACCTCTTTCAACATTCTTACCCATCCTTCCCAACCCACTTTTCCATCACTCTTCTTAATTTTATGGGACATACATTGGATTCTTGTTTGCATCCCCCTTTTCCTCTTCATTGATACTTTTTTTTTAAAAAAAAAAAAAGAAATTTCTTTCTACCTTATTTGTATTCTACAGGAGACTGGCTCTTCAAATAAGTGGGACAGTAGGCCATCTACATGTAGTGTGGCTTAAAGGGCACTACTATTGTATTCTTATACACCAAGTAAAATTCCTACTATTCTACCAACATGCCCCAGATCTTACCATTGCTATTCACTTTGTACACTGGCATTTTTATTTTTGTAATTAAAGTGGGAATATTTTTGTGCAGAATATATCATAAAGCTATTCTAAACAATCAACAGTTTACCATGAGTTGGTTTATCAGGTAAAGAACAATGAATACACTGGAAAAGAAATACATAAAGAATTAGAAAAAATACATTCAAGTTCATATAAAGCCTAGGCAGGAAAGGCTTAGGTCAGAAACTTGCAACAAGGTGTCTTTGCATAAAGACTGACTTTCTCCTCCTCTCCTCTCCTCTCCTCTCCTCTCCTCTCCTCTCCTCTCCTCTCCTCTCCTCTCCTCTCTTCTCCTTTCCTCTCCTCTCCTCGCCTCTCCTCTCCTCTTACCTTATCCTTTCCTCTCCTCTCCCTCTCTTTCTTTCTTCATTTGTTCTTTATCTCTTTGTCTCTTTTTTCTTTCTTTCCATTCTATCCTTTCTTCCTTTTTTCTCTTCCTTTCGCCCTGCCCTGCCCTGCCCTGCCCTGCCCTGCCCTGCCCTGCCTGTACTGTGGCTTGAACTCGAGGCTAATTCTCTACCACTTGAGCTACACCTCCAGTTCTGGCTTTATGCTGGTTAATTAAAGATGAAAGTCTCATGGACTTTTGTGCCTGGGCTGGCTTCAAGCTGTGATCCTCAACTCTCAACTTCATAAGTAATTAGAATTATAGAATGAACCACTTGGTTACATTGATTTCTTGATAGAGGCAATCAATTTGCTCATGGGCAAAGACTAATTGTCACTGTAAAGTAGTACCAGAGAAAAGGATGGACAGTAACATCCATGACATGGTTTTGTTTATATAAATTTTGATGAGCAAAGAGTTGTAGCCTGGTGAAACAAAACATTCACAAAAAATTAAGTTGTTTTACTAATAGAAATATAGTTTACAGAGGCACCAAGCAGTGTTAGGTAGCTACTACTAGTATAAGTAGGTTAGAGGTCAATATTAAAGAAGAGAGGAAGAATTAGAGATTTGTGTATGCCCATATTCTAGAAAATATAATATTAACAGTAATGAGTAGGAAATATTAAGCACTTTCTTTGGAGAGCAACCACTTACTTTATTTTTTCCTAGTGATCATAGTTATATTTTCATAAATGTTAATTATATATAATGCATGCTTAGAGACCTGTAGGTCTGCCTGACCCTACTTGAAGCAAGAGAAAAAACTTCAACCTTGTCAACTCTAAATTCCACACTTCAAAGCCAGCCCAAAGCCAGCCTGGTCAGGAAAGTCTATGAGACTCTTATCTCCAATTAACCACCAGAAAACCATAGTGGCTTAATGGGTAGGGCACTAGTCTTGAGCTGAAAAGCTCAGGGACAGTGCCCAGGTCCAGAGTTCAAGCCCCATGACCTATAAAAACAAAGTAATTTGGGGCTCAGACAACAGCTTCTTATGTCAGGTGAGATTAGATAGAGAAGTCTGCTTGGAGCCAAATCAAGAAGTATCTTTTGAAAGATGGGACAAAATGGTAACTGGTTAAGGAAAGTATAGCTTTCAGCATATTTTAAAAGACTGACAAAGGCTAGAGATAATGGCACAAAAGAAACTAATGAAAAGCAGAGAAGTTCAAGCAAAATTGTAATATAACTTGTAATGTTAACTTTACTGTCTGATTCTCAACAATAGAATTATTCTGATTTCAATTGTGCAAGAGTTCTTGGGTATGAATGGAATGGGCTAGACTAATGACAGAATGGAAGGGTAGATCCGGAGTGTCCTGCCTCTGGATAATAATAGAGACTATGCTAGACAATTTGAAAGATGACTTTCCTCAAATCCATAACTTTTAGTATTCCTGTTCTGTGTAACTGTTGCACAAATATATGTCAGAAATAAATTGATTTTATTTCCTAGATTAGATTATGTTATAAAAAGATGCCACAATCTGGGTACTGGTGGCTCATGCCTATAATCCTAGTTATGCAGGAGGCTGAGACTTGAGGATTGCAGTTTGAAGCTAGCTTGGGTAGGAAAATGCATGAGACTCTTATTTCCAATTAATCACCCAAAAGCCACAAGTGAAGCTATGGCTCAAGTGGTAGAGCACTTGCCTTGAGCAAAATCACTTAGGGACAGTACCCAGGTCACAAGTTCTAACCCTAATACTGCTGCCCCCCAAAAAACAACAACAACAACAAAAGAAAAAGCTACTCATTGTTACTGTGACCCTGGACCAGTAATTTCATGTTTCTGTATTTCAGTTTCCTCATATATTATTTCTATTATATTTTATAGTAATACTAATATTAACTATTTCTCAGAATTTATATAAAGGCTTTAATGATTAGTTAAGACAGTATGTGGTGTAAAATGACTGCCTATATATAAATACAGATTAAGCAAAATACTCATATATCTCTGCCCATACTCCCACACCTATGAACACAGCATATTATGAGTGGATTCAGGGTAAATAATGTCTTATGTCTCCTTGTAACCCAAATAACTACTGAAGGTTTTGACCGAAGTTCAGAAAATGAGAGTTGAATTGGTCTTTCTTACAATGAACACTAGTAGAATGATTGTCAGGATGACATTAATTTTTTTCACATTATTTTGGGACTATTTGACTCTGCCCAATGAATTAAACAGATGTGACTGTATTTTCCCTAGAGAACTTTATATTTATAAGTTTGGAGCTCAGTCATAAGGCTTAGAATGCTTTCTGCAATCATTTAGGTCCATCTAAGACTGACAGAGCAAAGTTTTTGTAATTGGTCGTATATAGCTCAGATTTGGTGAGCCATAATATGTCCTAATGTTTTCTTCACATTACCCTTTTTAATGCCCAAAACAATCTCAGTAATTCTCATTTCCATTTTATAGATGAAGAAATTAAGATTCAGAAAAGTTAAGTGATTTGCTAACATTCACAGAGCAGATATTAGAATAGAAATGTCTTCAAATTTCATCCCTTGGAATTAGAAAACATGGTCCTTTTTTATTGCCTACTATTTTTATATGAGAAATTGACCTTGTAAATGATTCCTACCTGAAATAAGGCTCTGAATCCAGCAAGATTAACCAAATACTTTTGGGAACCTACTCTAGAAATTTCATTGATTTGAGATGTAGGTCAGGAGCCAATGACCTAGGCAAGAAGAGAAATAGACCACTTGGGCAAATCCTCAATAGACTATTTTAGTAGGTTAACATACCTCCTTAATATTTAAGGCAGGGTAATCTCTGGGTGCTATTCATGGTAGTCCAGAAGTCATGCTAAGTTTATGATCTTCAATCCCAGTTCTACCATTTAGTAGTTTTGTGATTTTGGACAACTTACTTAATATGTTTGTTCTCATATTTACCCTCTGTAAATGATGGTATTACCTACTTTAAATGGCCACTGTGAGGATACAAAATGCACACAAAGTGTTCATTACTATACCTAGCATGTAGAAGTGATTTAATAAATGGTAGCTATAATTACCCTTGATAAGAAGAGGTATAAAACTAGTCAATATTTTAATTTTATAAGTATAGAGATCCCGTGAAGTATTTCCTGTACATTTCTAAGATAAAATAATTTTAAATGGGTTCTGATATCTACAAGGAAGCTAAGAATGAAAGATGCGATTTAGAGTCAATGTGGTAAGGTTTAATTCTTAATTTGAACATTTGTTAACTGTGTGGCCTTGAATAACTTGCTTAACTACCTTGAATCTCATTCATCATCTGCCAAAGTAGGATATCTGTCAGTGTTATTGAAAGAAACAGAAAACATAATAAACAGTGTATAGTGTAACACACACACACACACACACACACACACACACACACACACAGAGTTCCCTTGATTGTGGGGGCTAGCAATCTGAATTCTCTAGGGAAGGCTGGTAGGGTAAAAATTCAGTCAGAACTTGATGCTGCAATCTTGAGGGAAGATTTGTCTTCTCCAGGAATTCTCAGCTCTACTTTTATGACTTTTCAATTGATGGGAGAAGACTCACATTATTCAGAATAATCTGCTTTCTTTAATGTTCACTTATAGTTGGTGTCCCACATCTACAAAATGCTTTCATGGTAAGCCCTAAAGTCATGTTTGTATGAATAACTGGCTACTATATTGCATTCCAATTGATACATAAAGTTACTATCACAAGTGAGTAATAACATAAGCTTTCTTATAGTTTTGTTTAAAAGATTAAATAGCTTATGTAAAAAAATTCTATGACATGCTTATCACATAAATAAGCAGTCAAAACAATATTTACTACATCCTAATTTCTTTGCTTAGGACTACTGAAGACAGTGAGAGTTTAACTGTAGAACAAGAGTGGCTTCTTGAGTTTCTTTGGGCCACTATCTGATGTTTTGTGGGTTAGTCTCTGCTTGTTTTTTCTTTTTTTTTCAGTCATGGCTCTTGAACTCAGGGCTTGGACTGTGTCCCTGAGCTCTTTTTCTCCAGGCTAGAGCTCTACCTGTTTGAATGACAGTTCCCCTTCCAATTTTTCAGTGGTTAAGGGAGATAAGAGTCTCACGTACTTTGCTGCCCAGGCTGGCTTTGAACCTGACCATCAGATCTCAGCCTTCTGAGTAGCTAGGAGTACAGGTGTGGGCCACCGGTGCCCAGCTTAGTCTCTAAGTTATCAGAATAAATGTGGTTTTGATCTCCTAGCTAGAAGGAGCACTGTGAAGTTTCTTAACTCTGTCTCTAGATACCCATCAGGTACCAACCTGAAATGTCTAGAAAAGGAGTAAGGCTGGGTTAGTGAGAGGATGTGAATAAAGAGGATGGTGCTTGTAATGGATTGCACTGGAAAAGAACAGCAAATGCAAGCAGTAAGATTAACAAAGAGACAAGAGGGATTCTGGTCTGCAACTCAGCAGAAAGAACAATATTTGATGACAGCCTCCTAAAGTTCCCTCCTGATCTGAGCCATAATTCCTCACATGGACTAGAGTTGATCATCTATTCTGGCCTAAGGACTTCCTTTTTGTTCTTAAATCCATTATTCATATGTTATCCAAAGTGGTCTTATTAAAATGTACATCTCTTATCTTTCCTCTATTCAAAATCTTCCCTGTTGTGTTCTGTATCACTCAGAGTACCACTCAAAGTTCCTTCAGTGGACTACCATTGGGCTTTTAGTCCATCATTTCATCTTTTTGCTACTCCTTTCTAGTTTACATCACTTTAACTACACTGGCACCTGATTCAAAAAAATCTACCCCCCACCCCCATCATATTGCAGAGGATCTGTAGTAGGGAATATAGATTACAAGTTTTTAAATTTTCCTGTTTCCTATAGTCTTGACTAATCAGAGGTTAGAAAAACATTGAGGCTAAAGCAGGTGAGTAAATAATCCTATCAGAGAGTTTTGCAAGAAGTTGTGGATAAAGAATTGAATGAATTATTTTTTTAATTCATATCTTACCAGATTGATCTGAGAATTAGGATATCTTTTACAAATTATTCATTCTGTTTGTTAATTATTTAGTCCTTTAATCTGGCTCTTGGAATTAAAACAAATTATGGAGTATAGGGAGTTATGCACCTAGGGAGTTTGGTTTTTGTCGTTGCATTCTTTTTGGCCACACAACCTTTTAGATGTGAATTCTTAGAACCATAAGTACCAGGGTTTTTGTTGTTGTTGTTGTTGATTTCTGTAATTATAATGGTAAACTAAGCAGTTAAAATAGAGTCCATATGTTTTGGCAAGGGGTAAGATGACTATTACTGACATTGTGACTAGTCAAAGCTTCTATTATTTCTTAGAAAAGACTTATTTTTCATGGAGAATGCCCTTTGTAGTTAATGGGTAGTGTGCCACGATCGAAATATGCCCTACCAACCATCAAAATGAGTCTCCTTCAAACTGACCCTATAATAGTGTGGTATATTTGGGTATTGGTGTTCACTTATGGTAATAGTACTATAAAAAGATCTTTCTATACTTCTGGGAGAAATGGGCTTCCTGTGTCCTCTTCTGTTATTTATGGACTCTCAGTGGAAGAAGCGAGGATGTTGTCGTGATGTTTTATGAGACTGGTTAGCTTTATAGTGTGAGAAACTTGAGCTATGTTTGGGGACCAAAATAATACCCTCGCTTCTTCCTGCCAACCCACATCAGAAAAAAAAAGAGAAAAAAAAAAGCTATCTTCAAATCTAGGAGAAGTCTCTCTGCCTCTGGTTTGGCCAGAAAGAAGACTGTTTCATCAGAAATGATCATGCCAGTGAGAAGCTAGCTGGCAACGATAAGATCTGGCAAGCAAGGAAATCATTACACTGAGAGGAAGTCAAAGAAGAATCCAAACAGAAAGACTGACACAGAGAGGAGAAAGAAGAGAAGGGAGGGAGGGGGAATGGAGAAAGAGAGACTGAGACTGAGACAGAGATAGAGAAGGAGAAAGAGATCTTTTATTAGAGCTTGATGAAACTTACTAGTAAGCACTTTTCACATTAAATTACTCCTCCTTTACGAGGAGTATGAGACAATAGAGATGACTTCTTTTTGTTGCTACTAGTGAAAAAGTCGAACAGTCCTGTCCCAATGGAAAGCTCTTTGAGTTTTATCTCATTTGGAATACTTTAGATTGGCATAATACATTTTTATGCTATGTCCTTTTGCATTCATAGAACTCAACTATCTACAAAGTTAAAAGGTTTTCTGACAGGTTTCACACTATTGTTAATACCTGATTCTCTTGCCTTATGGTTTGGTTACTAGTCAATATGGTGAGTGCAAGGTGATCTAGGGAGAAGTATTGAAAAATCTCTATATGTGAACTCAGTAGCAAGCAAGTAACTCTTAGATATCTATTGAAGAGTCTTTGCAAGTAACTATGGTTGCAAGAAGTCTAGGGTCCTGAGAAATTAGAGATGTCATCCTAAAAGTTCATTCATCTTAATTCATTAATTTTATTATGATAAGTAAAATGCATAGAAGGAAAATGTGAGATCACCTAACTGCTAACAATGCAGGTAGAGCCACAACAAGGAGTCTCTTGAATCTAAATGCAGTGTTCACTGCAGGGTATCTTAAGAAAATGAAATTCTAGTCTTTTTGTAGTTACCTTCAGAGAGGATTGTACAGCATAACGGAACCTGTTCTCTTAAAGCTCTTCTGCTATAGATATGGATCCAGGGACCACAAAGCTTTCAATGAGATTCCACATTTTGAGTATCTAGATAATCATCCTATGCTGGAAAATTCCATGTGTTTTTATCTGGCATATTACAAATTAGTATTTAAATTCTACCCTACTTTGTCTGACAGACTAAAGTGAGGCAATGAGATGATTCCACATTGATTTCTAGTGAATTAAAATGTAGGAAGGTGTTTTTTATTGCTTGAGTTAAGGTAAAAGAAAATACATTCCTTGGGGCTGGGAATATGGCCTAGTGGCAAGAATGCTTGCCTCGTATACATGAAGCCCGGGGTTCGATTCCTCAGCACCACATATATAGAAAACAGCCAGAAGTGGCGCTGTGGCTCAAGTGGTAGAGTGCTAGCCTTGAGCAAAAAGAAGCCAGGGACAGTGTTCAGGCCCTGAGTCCAAGCCCCAGGACTGGCCAAAAAAAATAAAATACATTCCTAATTATTTGTAGATAGTTGACGAACTTGTTCCTGTATTCCAGGAATGAACATTGTGAATTCAAGCATAAAGTGTCTAGAAACTGTTTTGACTTAGATAACTTCTATCAACATGCTAATAAGTTTCTTAGCAATACCTAGTCATGTGGAGTCACATTCAATGGTTTGTTTGTTTTGTGGTTCTAATTGGTAATCTCTAGTTGGTAAGTGGATAGTGTTTTAAAATCTGAGATATCATCAAAATGTCCTGGGGTATTTTTTCTGATTTAATTCAATCTAGAATTGTAATGCTTTGTAAGCATAATATTGCCTAGGTACTACATCCTGGGATTCATATTCTGGAGTTTGGGGACATTGTTTAGGAATTTTTGTTTTGTGGTAACTCTGACTGGGCTGTTACTTTTTTTTTTGGTCCAGCTGTGCTTGTAAAAAATCTCCTTGGAAAAACTCATCAGATGACATAGAAGCTTTCCTTACAAAAGACCAAAGCCTACAGATGCATAAGGGAAGTATGATTAAAATAAAATACAAGTTTAAAGGAAAATAATCACCATCCCAAATCATTAAATAACAGGCTTTCCTAGCTGTTTTAAATAATTTATTTATAGATATATTTAAGTAGTTCAGGGAAAAAACTAGAGGAGGAGGCAGGAAATTTTATAATTCATGCTGTGGAATCCTAGCACACTGAAGATCTAGGAGATAAAGATGCACAACAGCTCTGAAGTGATAGTAATTCCAAGGAGGAAACAGCATTTGCTTGATACAATTTGATTCTCTCACCCTTACCCTGGGCATTTTCACAAGTATGTTGATTTGGCTAAGTGAGATTTCACTTATACTGAGCTAAACCTAGACCTGAGTTAGAGCCTGTATGCAAGGCAGAACATCTGAGTTTGTATTCCTTTTCATAATTAACCATTGCCTAACCATTTCTTCTCAGCCTTCCTGTAACTTGTGACAAAATAGAGTCAAGTGCTACCGGCAGTCCCTCACAATTTGGAAAAGATTGCTTTTAATTTGAAATGCTGTGAACTGCTTTGAGAGAGTGCCACCAGAAGTACTAGGACACCAAGCTGAAGCCCTTGAGGTAAAAATTGGCAGGAACCAACAGACCCTTCTCTCCACATGCAAATTGGAATTTCTCCAATTTGCCTCTCCGTATACTGTGTTTATTCTCTAAGTTTTGACAAACACAGATCCTGGTGCCTTCATAATTCATGCCCCTGGTGGGACACAATACTTCCTTCTGCCCTTGCCAAGTCATCTCTATAGTAACTTTCCTTTCTTGGTGAGAAGACACCCTCCTCAAGTGTTAATCAAAATAACAGCAATACTTCACAGGATACCAAGAAGGACTCTCTTCACAAAATGAGAACCTGGAAGTCATCTGTGCATATCCATTTGGGGATGAGGATTGCCTTTAAAAAAGAGCAACTGTTAAACTTTACATTTTAGGGTAGTAGCTTTAGATAGGCAAAAAATTATATGAATGTTAGCAGTTTCTTATCATTTGCACTGTATTGTTAACATTACGCTGGTATATTTGATATAACTGGTTAACTAAAATTGCATTGTTATTAATCACTAGAGTTCATATATTATTTATGTTTCCTTAGCTTTTAGCTAATATCATTTTCTGCTTCAGGTTACCATCTAGGACACCACCTTGTACTTAATTTGTCATGTTTTCTTTAAGGCCTATTTTTGTTTTATGCAGAGTCTTGCTATGTAGCTTAAGGTATCCTCAACTCACTGTGTGTGGTAGGGTGGCTTTGATGTTGTGATCCTACTGCCTTTGTCTCACAAGTGTTGTGATGTATGTGCCATCACATTTAGCTTTTATTTTATTATTTTATTTTAATTTTTTTGTGTCAGTACTCGGCCTTGAATTCAGGGCCTTGTGTTTTTCAGTCATGGGTGGTGCTTTACCAGTTGAGCCACATTTTTTACATTGGAGATGAAGTCTTAAGAATTTTTCTTCCTGGGATGATTTGAATTGTAATCCTTATTTGACTAGGATTATAAGTATGAACCACTAGTGCCTGGCCACATCCAGTTATTAGATTCTTCTTGGCTGAAATATTTTATCAGAATTCCTTAGTGTATATCAATTGCAGAAGATAATAGCTTCCTACTTCCTCATCAAATTTCTTTGTAGAAAATTAACTGAAAAATAATAATTGTGTATACTTAGGAGGTATGATATTTTGTTGATAGAGGCATGTATTGTAGAATCATTAAATAAGAATAATTAGCATAGCTATCACTACACATACTTAATTTTTTATGGTGAGAACATTTTGAATCTACTCTTTGAGCAGTTTTGAAATATATAATGCATTTTTACTAATTTTAGTTAGCATGTTTTACAATAAATTTCTTAAACTTATTTCTGCTATCTTAGTGCAACTGTGTACCTTTTAACTAAAAATCTCCCCATCTCCCTTTCTCCATGCCCAGTCTCTGGTGCCACAATTCTATTCTCTCTTCTTATGAGTTAGATTATTTTCCTCATAGATAGATTATATTGGTGGGGGAAGAAAGGTATCAGATAAAGTCTATCATATCAAGACTACATGTTATCCATATTGACCTCACTATTGATGGTAGTCTGACTGAGGTAGGAATTAACAGAATTATCTGTTGTAAAAAGCACTCTTTTTACCTCTTTTCTATGGTAGCTTCTTTAGAAGGAAGTCACTGCATGCAGCCCAAATTCAAGAAATGAACAGCGTATCTACATGTTTTTTTAGTTCTGTGTGGGAGACTTCTTTATTTTCCCCATTTATATATTTTTCTGATTATTAATTTATACCTATATAGACTTCTCAATATTTATTTTATACTTTGACTTGTAATCCTGTAATCACTCATTTATTTCATGGTTCAATTTGTTCTTCATTTGGACATTGGGAGCTCTTTTAATTGGTACTGATGTCCTTTAGCTATACTTCCTTCAGTGTTTGTGCACTTGAATACTTCTTTAATTTGCAGCATTGCAAGAGGTTCTAGGATCTCTTATATTTTGTCAGTCCAGTCCTACTTCTTAAATCAGCGATTTCTCTAAAGTTCCAGGTTTCTCTTATTGGAGAATGATACTGGAAGCCAGAATCTGAGCCCTGGTTATTCTTGTTTCTAGTGCCCTTAGATTTCTTCCAGGATATATATCTATATATATAGACATAGATCTATCTATCTATCTATCTATCTATCTATCTATCTATCTATCTATCTATCTATCTATTTAATGCACTGTATACATTTCAATATAGCTAGTTATTGGTCATGTTTGTCTGCCTATGGTTCATATTAATGTCATTTATGCCTACCTATTACCATATGAATCATTTTAGTCTTCTCCCTTCCCTTCCTGCCCTTTTCTCCCCCTTTGCTTCTCTCCTTCCTTCCTTTTTGTTTTTAGGATAGAGTCTTGCTAATTTTGTCAAGGCTGGCCTCAGGTTCATGATCATCCTGCCTTTGCCTCCCAAGTAGCTAAAATTACAGGCTAGTGCCACTATGCCTACTGCCTAAAATTTCAAATCTGTTGGATAACAAACTACTTAGAAACCTGATTTCTGGCTGGTATGGTAAAAAGAATTTTCATAAGTGAACATTTTACAATGTGTTTGTACTAGTTTGTTTTCCTGAATCCTCATCATTATTTGGCATTCATAGCATGTACATGTGAATGTGTGTGTATGCATTCTTAGTTCAACCATTGTAATAGATGTTTATTGGTGTCTTATTGTTGCTTTGATTTATATTCCCCTAAAGTCAAACTATGTTAATGGTATTTTGATGTGCTTATATGCTGTCTCTATATCTTTTGGTTGAGTTAGTTGTTCAGAACTTTTGTCTATTTTACATTTTGATTGCTTTTTTTATTGAGTTTTTAAGCCCTTTAACAGGTATATGATTCACAATTTTAACCCTAGTCTGCAGCTCATCTGTTCATTTTCCATACAGTGTCTTCCACAGAGCAATTTTCTTCTTATTTTAATGAAGGTCAACTCATCATTCTTTTCTTCATGGTTCATAGTTTTTGTGTTATATTTAAAATTTATCACAGACCTCAGCTAACAGACTTTGCTTTATTTTTTCCCCATTTATATTTTGGTATAAATTCCATTTTGAGTAAATTTTTCCTTAATATAAGGACTTTGTCTAGGATTATTCATTTTCATACATAGAAGATTCCGGTTTTGTCAGTACTATTTATTGAAAGGAATATTTTTTCTTCATTTAATTGCCTTTGTGCCACTGTCAAAAATAAGTTGAATATTATATTAGTGTACTTTTACTCCTGACTTCATTATTCAGTTTTGTTGATAAATATATCTATAGTTTTACCAATATTAAACAGTCTTGAGATTGGAGCTTTATAATAGCTCCTGCAATTGGTTATGTAAGTCATACAATTTTATTGTTCATTTTCAGGATTTTTGTTAGCTATTGGAGATTCTTTGTTTTTCCTAATACACATTAGATTTAGTTTGTCAATATGTTACAAAAAAAGGTTGGTATGATTTTTTTCATTTGAATAACATTGAATCTCAATCAGGTTGTGATAAATTGACATCCTAGATTGCATCTTTCAATCTATGAATGTTTACATTCAGAATTCATTTATTTAGTACTTCCTTGATTTTGTTTATCAATATTTTATAGTCTTTGCTATAAATATTGCATATATTTTGTAGATTTATATATGAATACATAGTATTTAGTGCTATTTTTTAAAAAACTGAAATTTCAGCTGATCACTCATATATAGGAAACAATTGAATGTTGTCTAGTGATCTTGTATCTCACAATCTTGCTATTCTTATGTATTTGGTTTTTATTTGAAGATTTTGTTTCTCTTTTTATTGAGGTAGACTATACATACAATCATATGTTAACTGTAAGTAAAAACAGTTTAATTTTGTCCTGTCCATATTATGATTTTTATTTCTCTTTGTAACACTAGGTTCCAATTTTCAATATGCTCCTAATCTTCCTGGAAAGAGTTCCATCTTTTATCATTAAGTAGGCTATTAGCTGTTGGGTTTCTAAGGTGGTCATTTCTAGGTTGAGAGAGTTTCCTTCGTTTTCTGGTTTTATTTAAAAAAAATATTATGAATGTGATTGGAGTTTTGCAGAATCAATTATTTTTCTAGTTTGTAGAATTTTATGTATTGTTCATCCAGCCTTGCCTATAATGCTTTTTATTTATTATTGAACCAGATTCATTATATTCCTTTTATTAAGATATTCCCAGTATGATCATAGGAGATAGTGATATGAAATTTTCTTATATTTTGTCTGGCTTTCATAATAGAGTAAATCTGGACATATAAAATTAGAAGTGTTTCCTCCATATTTCTTAGAAATATTATGTACATTTTAAAATTATATCCTCCTTACATGTCTGTTTATATCTTCTTATGAGACTTGAATATTCTTAAATGTGCACATTTGCAAACAGCTAATTTATTTTCTCTTGTAAGAAGTATATTTTCCTTTTTTGAGTGATTTTTTTTGCAGTTTTAGTCTTTCAAGTGTATTCTTTTAAATATCCTCTTAGTTATCCATTGTGTGTTTCCAAAAGTATCTCCTTGTTATTATTTTAGTGTGTATGCTGACATATCCTCCATTCATGATATTGATCATTGAATATTCTGGTTATCTTCATTAAAGGATTATTAATTTTATTGGTATATTTTCTGAGAATTATTTTTTAAAGTTGTCCCTTTTTTCTATCCTATTTTAAATTTGAGTGTTCTCTGTAGACTTACTACTTAATATACCTTTTTGTTATTCCACACATTTTGATGTCTTGGTATTTCTATTAGTTTCAAATTACAAATTTTTCAGAAATTTCTTTGACTCATATGGTATTTCTGAGATTTACTTGCCACATATCTGGACACATTGTATAGTAATATTTCTGCTATGTTACTCACTAATGTTCTCAGAAATTATTATTTTTATTCTTAAGAAATTGTGATATGGGGTTATGGCGCAGAATGTGGTCTTTATTGATGAACATTCCATGTTAGTTTAAAGAGACTATGTATTGTTTTGCTATGGAATGTAATAATTTACAGATATGAATTTGATCAGTTTGATAATGCTAAGCTAATCCACTATCAATTTAATGATTTTCTGCCTATTTAATCTATCAACTGGTGACAGAGGGATGTTGAATTCTCTATGTAAAATAATTGGATTAACCTACTTCTGTTTTCAATTCTATTAGTTTCTAGCACATGGATTTTGATGCTGTTGGGATGTTCATGCACACTAAGAATCATTATATCTTCTATAATTATTAACCTCCTCATCATTATGAAATGTCCATCTTTTCTGAAATTTTCAGTGTATATTAATGGTATAAAATGGGTTTTATTGTAATATTTTCATATTGTGTCTATGTATCTAAATATACTTTAATTGATCACATGGACATATTGATGTTATAGATCACATTGACCATCTTCTTTATTCCTCTTCCAAAATACTCCCCCATCTTGCCTTTTTTTTTTGCCAGTCCTGGTACTTAAACACAGGGCCTGAGCACTGTCCCTGGCTTCCTTTTTGCTCAAGGCTAGCACTCTACCTCTTGAGCCACAACATCACTTCCAGCCCTTTTTGTTTATGTGGTGCTGAGGAATCAAACCCAGGGCTTCATGCATGCTAGGCAAGCACTCTACCACTAAGCCACATTCCCAGCCTATCTTGTCTTTCTTTATGTTGCTATTATCTCTTCCTCTGAGATCTGTTTTTGTCTGAAATTGACATAATGACTTTGGATTTCTTTTGGTCATTATTAATATGGTATAATTTCTCTGTTCATTATTAATCTATCTGAGCTATTGTATTTAAAGTGCTATTCTCATTGACAACACAAACCAATATGTGGGTACTTTTAAAAAATCTACTTTCGTATCTCTATTTGTTAACTGTACATCCAAACCATCCAGTCATTACAGTTGGATTAATATGTCATATTCATAAATGTATTCTACTGTGTTCATATTTATTTTTTTCCTTTATCTGACCTTGGGTTATTTTTAGTTATTTTGTAAATTTTAATTTTGCCTACTGTCTTGGGGGAACATTTATACTTTATAAAAGCATATTAATAAAGCAAATTAGTTGGATCTAAATAACCTCTAGAACCCTGAGAACTTTTAAAATACTCTATTTTTAAACTGAATTCCCACATAAGTGTACAAAGCCCCATTGATTTTAGAAATTTCTCACTATCAAGGTATTAGGTACTAATAGATGCTAAAACTTTGTCCAAATAATAATTTAGATATCTTAACCAGCTTAAAGATCAACTTCTCTGTTTCAGACATGCCAGTTTTGAGCACTATGTCTTTCTGGATGTAACTATCTCTCCAGATTTGGTGGCACTGGCTTTTTTTATTATATCAATACTCTTACAGGTCTACTAAATGTCATTGTTTTATATTTTCTTATTTGTTCATTCCTTTTATATTTTAAGTATTGGAATGATAAATCCAAAGCTCTTTGTATGATCTGAAACTAGAATTGTAAACTTGCTTTTGTTATGCTTCAGATTAAAGCCTCAATCAACTCCTCAATGATTTCTAATGTCTTTGAGTAAGGCTAATTCTCCTCACCTTATCTTTGCATGCTTACAATCACTTTATTTCCATAAAAATAGGGTGGATATAGGGTCAGTCTTGTCTGAAAGAACACTCATTAGATATAAGCCAGGATCAGGTTAAGAATTAGTGAAATTCTGCAATGAACTTATTAGTGATGACTATATGTTGATCCACAACTTAAATAAATGTGAACCGAGAGGAATTTAGAGGGAATAAAATGTGAAATAGGCATTATTTTTCTACAACATTTTTTAAAAAGTATGTGAATGGACACACACAGTGGTCATTGAATTTTACTTGATATGAGTAAAGGCTGATCAGAAGATGGTAAGCTTTTGGGACAAAGCAATTCTCCCTGTGCTGCATCATTTCCTTTCTTTGGGGGGTTATCATTCCTCATGAAAATGTGCTGAAAGAGCTTTCCAGAAAATATACATTATTCAATATAAATCCATGTTCTTTATATAGCTTTTGTTTATTTAGGCCATATGTAAAATTCAAGGTGGGCTGTGACACTTTTAATGGCCTTAGTCCATTTACATGTCTTGTAGAACAGCCACTGAGTTTTCTATTGCTTCCATTGCCTATGAATCTCAGCCTTGGGGCTTAGAAGACTTCTGTTTAGGTTACAGTTTGACAAAATTTGACTCACCAGTTTTTGGTGAGTCAAAGTTTTATTGTAATACATCCACACCCATTGCATCACACAGTCAGTATCTGCTTTTTTGCTAAATGAGCAGAACTGAAGAGGTGGCAAAACAAAAAAATATGTAATATCTAGCCCTTTATATCTAAGTTTGATGACCTATATTTTAGAACAGAGATTCTATTAAAGCACAACTGATAAGTTAACAGATAACCATTACCCTGCCCAAGGATTTTTAAAAGCTTTTCAGTCTGAATGATTGAACCTTAAGTATGAAATTTATGTTTCAATGAGAAAATGCCTGAAATCAAATGATAAAGGCCTAGGTTAGATCATTTTTATGTGTGGTCACTCATGCTATCAAGCAGAAAATTCTTATATTCTTATATTTCAAAAAATCCCAGTCACCACTAAATTTTCTCCTACAAAACTTTAGTATGACGTATATCTTTTGATATTACTCTGGACTTAGCCTCTTTCCCTTCCCAGATGGTACTATCAAAAAGCATCCCAGCTTTTCAGGGAATTCTAACTGCTGCTCATTTCAAAGGGCCTCAATATTGCTAACACAAATACTAGCCTTCTAGTGCTCTTTGCTGAGAGGATCAGAGTAAGCAGCTGTAAACAACTTTTTCTGTACACATCAATGTTCAGTGGGCCAGTAGAGGAACAAATACAGAGTTCATGCAATGCTATTTCTTCCCAGTTTAATATTTACACAAGCTACTCACGAGTTTGAAAGGCCAAAGAAACTAGGTTTACTAATATCTACACGAGGGAAAAGCTTATGACAGAGATGCTTTGAATGCAGGGGCTTACTTGTCAGCCAGTAGTGCTGAGCATTCAGGTTTAGGTCTCTATTGTTCATTTCAAGGCCCCAAAATAGGCTCATGAAGAATTACTTCTTGCCTGTGCAATAATGTTGTTTATCTGTTGGTTTATTTTTTGTAGTACTGGGGTTTGAACTCAGGATCTTATGCATGAAACTCAAGCATTCTGCCACTTGAGCCATTCCCAAGAACATTTTTAGTTTATTTTTTTAGATAGTGTTTTACATTTTGCCTGAATCTTCCTTGGGCCACTATCCTTCTATTTCTACTTTCTGCCTTTCACATAGTTGGGATTACAAGGGTGTGGCACCATGTCTGGTTGTATAGAGGGTTATAAAAACAATTTAGTTTCCATGTTCATTATGTTACATTTCCTTCTAGCTTCTCCATTTACTGCCGCCTACCTCCACCTTGCCCTACCCTGCCCTTTGCTTATTCTGTGTGCATCTACCATATACTGTTTTGCCTGAATTTTTCCCCTAATATCTAGCTTATGTGGAGCTGACAAGCTGTGGTGGAAGAATGTACACTTTAGAGAGGATGTAAAGGATGAATTCAAAGGAAAGTGCACTTAGTATTTTACATCATCTTAGTAGCTGTAATTTTAGTGAATCCTTTTACCTTGATAAATTTCAATTTCTTCATCTGTACACTGATAATACAAAACTATATATACTAGAGATCAAGAAGGGAACTGATTGAGATAGTATGAACGATACACCTACACTGATACCGTTGCAAAATGAGAAAATGAAGAAACCACATTTTGACAGGTTGAATCTTGGCGTCTTTATTATGCTGGTCTCAAAGACCAGCAGCCCCAAACAGAGTTCTCACCAAGATTTTAAAGACAACAAATGCATGCTTAAGTGGACAACAGGCCATATCAAAAGCAGACCTTCTATGGACATACTCAGCTACAAGTTCAGGTACCAGAAGAACTTTTCCATTTAGGAAAAATATACCTCAACCTTTGGTATAGGGGCTATGCCTCAACCTTTCATGTAGTGGAATCTTAGAGGCTACTTAGAGGCTGGAGATTCAAGCCATTTAGGAAGGTAATCAAGACAGAATCAGAGCATTCTCTATGCAAAGCTTTCCTAAGTCTATGACATGTGCATTTCTCTGGAGTAGAGTTTTCCTAGCTTACCT
Source organism: Perognathus longimembris pacificus (assembly GCF_023159225.1). NCBI lineage: Eukaryota > Metazoa > Chordata > Mammalia > Rodentia > Heteromyidae > Perognathus > Perognathus longimembris. The sequence goes on from NC_063188.1 coordinate 22,531,198, forward strand.
TGAGCTAGGAATCTGCATTCAGTGAATGGCCTCTCTTACTTCTAGACTTTTTAGCACTGGTCAACAGGCACTAGGCTGGCTGTAAGATGTTACTTAGACTCAGCCTTCATACTTCAATACCTACTTTAGATGACTAACCATAATTCCCAAGGACTAGGAAAATTTATAACTGATAAGAAGCCCCCATCAGTCATTTAGAAGTGTGGCAAAATCATGTGGTGATTCTTACATAAATGGTGCTGTGTTTTATTATGCCATGACAGAAAACAATGTGTAAACAACAGCAACTTCATGAATATGCATGATACTTAATGACATCATTATTTAATTTGCTCTTTGTCAAGACTCACCTCACAGATGGCTCCAGGAAGGCCCCAGGAATTACACTAAAACCACCAACTACTCATTCTTTTCTCAGCAACTCATTTAGCTTTTTAAGTTTTGTTCTGCATGTATAAGAAACAGAGCTACCTTGCACTGATTCAGATTCGCCTTCAAAGAAAAACAAAAACAATTGCTTCCAAACATTCTCTGTTGAAAATCAGACATCTCTATAATTTAGGTATAGACATAGGGTTTAACTTTCTACCCACAATTCTTGTTCTCTTCCTTCCTCTAGTGCCTAAAAGTCAACACTATCAACTTCCACTTCAGGTCTGCTATGTTTTCTCAATAATCCTTTGTTAACAGATTAAATTATTGATTATAATTCTTACCTTTTAGTGGTTTATATAGTCACATCCTTGCAATGCTTATACAACACCAAAACTATACCTCTATCCCTTTATGTTGAATTCGGGCACAGTGACTTGTTTTGGCCAATGTGATGCTGACAGACATGTTGCTAGAAATAATCTGAGAGTGTGTTTATCTGGTTGAGATTCACTACTCTTTGCTTTTGCATTCGCCATCACCATAAGTCTGCACATAAACACAATAGCATGTTTTTATCTAAAAGTAAACCAAATCCATGTAAAGAACACAGACTTTACTGCATAATGTGCATTTTTCTTCAAGTCCTTATATTTCGCCATATTTTGAGGAAGAATGTTATTTCCATAAGGAATGAAATTACTCAGAATGAAACTTTATCTTCTCTTGGGCAGTTCATCACTCTGGTCTTCTAGTAAAACTTAGACTAGATGAAAATTCCAAAGCATGATTGCTTTTTGGCATAAAGACTAGTTGAAACCATTATGTACTTGCTTTGGTGAATGTTTACATAAGATACATTCCCTCACATGAAAGTAAAGATATAAACATTCTTTCTATGTCACATGGGGCCATGTTTATACATGCAAACAAAATACATTGTGGTATAAAGAAATAGATCTGAGAAGTTGACTGAGCTTTGGTGGCTACTTTAATAAATTGCCTTCTACATAGATTGAAGAATAAGTGATGCAATACGGCACCTTATATTTTCCAAATTGGTGCATTATCTCCTATCACATAGGCTCTCTTACAATTTGATCTAATTACCCTTTGAATCTAGACAGATTCCTGACTGATTGAAACATTAGAGATCAGTGGAAGTAATATTCTGTGATTTGGAAAGATAGATCCTAAGAGGCAATGCCCTTTGGGACATTTGCTTTTGGATTCTTCATCCATCATATAAGAAGTCCAGCTGCTTTTGGACCTCCATGAAGAAGGATGTTTAGGCCACAAGGAGAAGCAATATGGGTTTCCTTGTAGACAACAACATTTGTGAGTACAATTATCTGTCAACATCAACTATCAGACATGCAAGTAAAAAATCCATCTTGAAATGGGTTCTGCAATGCAACTTTTCATTCCCTAAGCCAATTGAGTTTTGTTAAAGATCAAATCATAACACAGCAGAAAAAAAAATAATCTCCACTTTGACTTTTCAAAATTCCTGACCCACAGAATCTGTGAATATAATACAATACTGGAATTATTTTTATACTATTAAGTTTACAGTAGATTATTATGCAATAATGACAAGAACAGAGACAGAAAATGGTCATATTGAGAGGCTTTTGTGTAATAATTAAGAACATAGACTTTGGAGTCAGATTGATCTAATTTTAAATGTCAGCTCTATTACTTTTTTTTCTGCATAATCATTGAGGAAATTTACAGCCTCTCTGAGTTTCAGCTAGTTCACTTATGAGAAAACTACATAGTAATATTATTTTCTTTGTAAAGCAATTGCAAATATGAAACTATATAATACACAAATAAACTTTACGATACCTGCATCTTAGCAAGTACTCAATTAGTTTCTAACTTTTTAAAAATTGATGTTCAATCTACACTCTGTGATGCCCAAGGATCTACATCATTTATTGGCATGAACTAGTGCTCAGATGCATGAGGTTAGTTGTGTTACATTGACTACTAATGACAGGTTTTAGAATTCTAGCTTAGTTTGTGGACATGTTTTGTTAATACAAAAACTTAGAACTTTGGACCCCAATACAGAGCAAATCACTTAGTTACTTTCCAGGGAATGACTCTTAACTCCTGTTTTTCTTTATGGCCAAAGAAGAGTTAAAAGTATCTTTCCTGCTTAAACATATCAACAAAAAAATCCTTCCTTTTTTCTTTCTTGAAGGAATAGTTCTCTTTTAGCCAGTGATAGAATCTCCTCACTGTATGTATGATATAGTTTGAAAGAAACACAGAAATGCAATGCTTATTATCTGGAGAGACATATATTCATCAGATGGACTTTGGATAGGCAATGAATTAAGTATATTTTATGTACCAGACATGACAACAAGTCATTTCCAGTTACTTTATTACCTACGCAGACAACTTTACTATGGACTGATTTTAAGGGGATTGTAAGATGCATTTAATTTTTCATTTTATATATGAAAGTTTAAAGGCACGTGCCCAACATGATATCTGTTTAGTTGCTTAGCTCTACGAGAATGCCCAACTGAGGAGGGATAAATAGTGAACTTCCAGATAGAGATAAGTGTTTGAGAAAGGATTCAGTGTGGGAATAGGAGCCACCCTGAAAATTTAAACTTCCCACATTGGAATGAGCTCTTCCTTTTCCTTTCCTCCTTCAACTTTTGGAATTGATAGGATACATTTGGCCCTTCATATCTGCATCCACAGATTCAACTAAATACATTATGCAAAAATAATTAGATCTGTATTGAACCTATATAGATTTTTCATGCTATTTATTCTCCAAATAATGCAGTATAAATCTATTTGCATTGCTTTCACATTGTATTGGGTATTGTACCAGGGATGATTTTAAATATTTGGGAAAATGTATGTTTATTTTTTATTAATTTATTTATTCATTGTCAATTGATGTACAGAGTTTATAGTTTCATACGTAAAGCAGTGAGTACATTTCTTATAAAACTTGTTACTTTATAACTCATTTTTCTCCCACCTTCCACCTCCCCAATTCTCTCCCCCCACTGAGTTGTGTTGTTGGTTCACAGCATATTGTCTTGTAAGTATTGCTGTTGCATTGGTTTGCCTTTTACCCGTTGTCTCTTCATTTTGATGTTTCCCTTCCCTTCCTAAGTTCTGATAAATGTATATACAATACCGAGAGTACAGTTACAGGGACATCAGGGGTAAAAAAATGGAGAAGAAAGGCAAAAAAGGGCACAATTTCACATGGTATGTTAAAAATAAAAACAATGATGAATCACTCATTTCCATAACTTGGTGTTCATTTTGCTTAGCATAATATTATGTGTTCATATGTACATAGCTATTGAGCTATTGTGATCTTCTGCTAGGACTATCCTAGAGATGTACTAATTATTACAAATGAGGGAAACCATAGTGTCTATGTTTTTTTGGGGTCCGGCTCACTTCACTTAAAATGTTTTCTAAGTCTTTCCATTTCCTTATGAATGGGGCAATGTCAATCTTTCTGATAGAAACATAGAATTCCATTGTGTATATCCACCACATTTTCTTGCTCTACTGAGGGGCATCTGGGATGGTTCCATATTTTGGCAATGGTAAATTGTGCTGTGATGAACAGAGTTGTGCTGGTAGTTTTAGTGTGGTCTTGCTTGCAATTATTTGAGTAAATAGCCAAAAGTGGGGCTGTTTAGCCTTTTGAGGAAAACTCCACACTGCTTTCCAGAGTGGTTGAGCAAGGGTATACTCCCACCAACAGTGTAGTAGTGTTCCCTTTTGGCCATATCCCCACCAGCATCTGTTGTCATTAGTTTTCTTAGTAATGGATATTCTTACTGGGGTGAGGGGAAATCTCAATGTTGTTTTGATTTGCATTTCTTTTATGGCCAGTGATGTTGAGCACTTTTTCATATGTCTCTTGGCCATTCTCATTTCCTCATCAGAGAAGTATCTTTTTAAGTCTTTAGTCCACTTGTTGTGGGGCTGTTGGTTCTTTGTGGTTTTGTTTTGGAGGAATTTAATTTTTCATATGCCTCTTGGCTGTTCTCATTTCCTCTTCAGAAAAGTCACTCTTTAGGTATTTGGCCCATTTATTAAGGGGGAAGTTGTTGTTTTTTTTTGAGGATTTGTTTGAGGGGAACTTAATATTTTGAGTTCTAAGTGTATTTTAGATATGAGGCCCTTGTCAGTTGTATGGCCAGTGAAGATCTTCTCCCAATCTGTGGGTTTTCTCTTTATCTGGCAAGCTATGTCATTTGCTATGCAGAAGCTCTGCAGTTTGATGCAATCACATTTGTCCAACCTTTCTTTCATTTGTTGTGTTTCTGGGCCTTTATTAAGAAAGCTTCAACCTGGGCCAAGGAGAGCTAGTGTTTCTATTCCTTCCTGCAATGTTTTCAGGGTATCTGCTTTTACCTTGAGGTCTGTGATCCATTTGGAATTGATTCTAGTGCAGGGTGATATAAGAATCTAGCTTTAGTTTGTTTTTTAAACAGGTCTTCAACCAATATTGCCACCACCATTTATTGAAGAGGCTGTCTTTCTTCCACCCTATTTTTTTAGCTCCTTTTATCAAAAATTAAGTGACCATAGGTCTGCAGGTTCATTTCTGGATCTTCAGTTCTATTCTATTGGATCTAAGACCTGTTCTTGTGCCAATATCAAGCTGTTTTTATTATTACAGCTTTGGTGTTGATATTCCTCCAGCACTGTTCTTCCTACTTAGGATTGTTTTTGGTATTCGGATGTTTTATTGAATTTTTGGATGGCTTCTTCTACTTCATTAAAGAATGGTGTTGGGATATTGATGGGTATTACATTGAATTTGTAGATAGCCTTTGGTAATATTGCCATTTTCACAATATTAATCTTTCTGATCCCAAAGCATGGGAGGTTTTTCAATTTCCTTAGTTCTGCTTTAATTTTATTTTTCAGGTTTTTGAAGTGTTCCTCATAGAGGTCTTTCACTTCTTTGATTTAGGTTATTCCTAAGTATTTTATGTTTTTTGAGGCTATTGCAAAAGGAGTTGCTTCTCTAATTTCAGCCTCATTTTTCACATTGTTTGCATACAGAAAAGTAGTTGACTTTTGAGGATTTATTGTATATCCTGCTACTTTGCCAAAGGTTTCAATCAGCTCATGTAACTTGCGAAAGAATCTATGGGTTTCTTTAAATTCTGGATCATTTATATTTGCCTCTGGCCTTATTACTTTGCCTAGGAATTCTAGTACTATGTTGAAGAGTTGTTGAGAACGCAGTCACCCTTGTCTTGCTCCTGATTTTAAAAGAAATGGCTTTAATTTTTCATTACTAAGTATAATGCTAGCTGTAGGTTTGTCATACACAGGCTTTTTTCAGGAATGTTCCCTGGAATAGTTTCTCCAAAGCTTTCATCATAAATGGGTGCTGGATTTTGTCAAATGCTTTTTCTGTATTGATAAAAATAATCATGTGATTCTTGTCTTTGCTCCTATTAAGGTGATGAATTATATTAACTAACTTGAGTATATTAAACCAGCTTTCCATCCCTGGAATGAATCCTGTCTGATCATAGTTTATAATTTTTTGATGACTTGTTGTCCAGAATTTTGTTGAGAATTTTTGCATCACTGTTGGTCAAAGAAATGGGTCGATATTTCTCTTTCTTTGATGAGTTCCTGTCTGGTTTGGGGATAAGGGTTATGCTGGCTTCATAGAATGAGGTTGGTAGTGAATTTTCACTTTTAATTTCTTTGAAGAGTGTGAGGTGTATTGGTGTGAGTTCTGCTTTGAAGGCCTTATAGAATTCCTCTGTGAATATGGACCTGAGCTTTTCTTGGATGGGAGATCTTTTTGTTGTTTTTATTTCATTACTTGATATGGGTTTGTGTAGTTAGCTTAAATCTTCTTGTTAAGTTTGGGCATATCACTATTTATAAGAAATTCACCATATCTTCCAGATTCTCAAATTTGTTAGCATATATGTTTGAAAAATAATCCCTGATAATATTCTGATCAAAGTCCAACAAAATCAGCACCAGGGAATGGGACTATGCAAGAGGTAGAGTAGGGAAAAAGGTAAAGGAAATAATGGAGTGGAAAATGGAGTATGCTGTCAAGAATTCATTGTATATGCCAAAAACTTAAGGAAAATAAGGGCAAGGGTGGGTTGAGAATGTTGAAAGGGGTGACACTGATCAAGATACAATATATGTGTAAACTATTTTGTTATATGGTACTCCCTGGTACAACTACTTAAAGATAGTAAAAAAACATTAAAAAGCATGACTGAATGATACCAAATTTATTCTTTACTACAGGTAACTTTTAAGTATCTAAACAAGGTCAAGAGGGAAAATTTTGGGAGAAAATGAAGGAGAGGGTGACACTTCAAAAAGTAATGTACTCAATACCTGACTTATGTAATTGTAACCCTTCTGCAAATCATCTTCACAATAAAAAAATTTAGAAAAGAAGTAGGAACAGTAGTAGTAAAAATGGAAAAACAATAAAAAAATAATAATCTAAGAAAATTCAAAGTTGTGGTTTAAAAAGTAATGACTTTGAGTATTAATCGTCTCAACTGTAGTGTTTTCCTAACTAAATCTTGGCTTTAGTGGATTCTATAGGCCTTAAATTTCTACCATAGCATAATGTGAGAGCATCACCACCACCATCATCATCACATTCAACAGAAGTAGAAAAGTAACAGATTTTTTATCGAAAACCTGTGAGATGTCAAAAGTTTTTAGACATTTTATATTCATTATATTTAATTCTATACACATGAAGGCTAAACGTTAAGATAAGTCTTTGACATGGAAAGTATGTACTGAATGAGAAAATGTAAACTCAGAGAAATGACAGTTTTCTCCAGACCACCTAATCAACAACTGGTAGAGATGGAAATGTTTTAAAATAGCTTTATGGATGTGTAATGTACATACAAAATAAACCTATTTTAAGTGTACAATTTAATAATTTTAAATAAATCTACATATTTATGCATTAATCACTACAATCTAATTTTAGAACACTTTCCTTATCCAAGAAAGATTTCTCCTATCCACTAAGTGATTTCCAATACTCAGTCCCACTACCAGGCTACCAGGCAACCACTAATTTGATTTCTAACTCCGTTAAAGAAATAGTAAAATTAGAGCAGGTATAAGTGACAAGAATAATAAATGCTCTCATAATATAAGCCCCAAAATTGATTCTTTAAAAACATAAACAAAGATTGAAAATATTTTATCTCGGCTGACCAAGAAAAAAATCCATTCAAATTATTAAATCAGTAAACAAATGGATCATTATTACTGATATCACAAAAATGAAAATGAATATAAGAAATATCATACAATTGTATGATAATAAATTAGGTAGCATAGATGAAATGGGCAAGTTCAAATTGAAACACAAATTGCCAAAAATTATACTAGAGGTAGAATGACAATGGTTAAAAAATTGAATTATCAATCAAAAAGCTTGTATGAACAACAAAAAGGTAAGAATTAGATGACTGTAGTGCTCAATTTGGAAGAAAAATTCAAAGAATTAACATCAATCATTCTCAAAACTCTTCTAAAATGTCGAAAAGGAGTACTTCATAACTCATTGTATGAAGCCAGCATTATCTTGATATGAACTGCAAAGACATCAGAAGAAAGGAAAAATAAAGATTAACCTGTCATATGCCATTCATTTATACAATGATTTGTTTTTTGGTATTTAATTTCTTAATTCTTTGTATAGTTTGGATACAAATCCATTTTCAAATAAATAGCTAGCAAAGATATTTTTTCATTATGCAGGCTGTCTTTTCATTCTAATCAGCAATTTTATTATTTATTGTTATTGTAAAGGTGATGTACTGAGAGGTTATTGTTGCATAAGTCAAGTAAAGAGTATATTTATCTTTGGACAGTATCACCCCTTCCTTCACCATCTCCCAGTTTGTCCCTCTTGGCTCCACCCACAAATTGTATAGTTCATTTTCAACATAGTTTCTACTGAGTACCAGTGTTGTATTTGTTCACTTTTTGTCCTTCCATGGCTGGGTCCCCTATTCCTCCTAAGACAGATAAACAAATAAGACAAAAAGAAAAAATAACCTTGTTTCCATTTTCTGGAATTCATAGATATATTCATATATATCAATTCACATATATGACTATATATATATATAATTTTATATAATCAGAGGCACAGAGGCATTGCCACTTTGAGTTCTTCCTCAAGCAGTATCCTCATTTGGTCTCATTGTGTATAAATACCTGGGTGTTATATATATTCCTTTTGCTGTAAGAAGATTTTCTCACCTGATACAATCTCATGTGTCACTTCTTGTTGCCATTTATTGAGCTATTGTAATCATTCAGAAAAATTATTGTCTATGTCTGTCTTGTAGTGATTTTCCTATGTTTTCTTTCAATAGTTTAAAATCATCAGGTGTTACATTAATGTCTCTGATACAGTTTGAATCGACATTTCTGTACATGTCAATTAGTGCAACCACTATATAATTCAATATTAATGTGTCTCAAAAGCTAAAAATGAAAGTTCCTCATGATCCTTCTATACCACTCCTGGGTATATATTGGGAAGTAATCCATTATATAATAGAGATACCTGCATATCCATGTTTATTCCAACACTATTCACAATAGCCAAACTTAGGAATCAACCTAGGTTTCCAACAAGGGAAGAATGGATTAAAAAATTATCCAGTGTGTATGTACACAGTAGGATATTATTATGGCATAAAGAAAAATTATATTTGTAAAGAAATGGAAAGACCTGGAAAAACATATGTAAATCGAAGTAGGTCAGGCCAAAAGAGAGAAGGTTGAATTGTTTCCCTTATTTGTGGAAACTAGATTTAGCTAATAAGCTTATAAGTAAATACATTGGATGATATGCAAGTGTCCGCCAAGGTATTGACTCAAATATGGTAGACTCAAGGAAAAACTCAAATAGTGTAATTCCTTAGAAAGGCAAAATCAAAGTTCAGCAAAAGACAACAGGAAGTGGGTAATCAAAAGGGGTGGTGTGGGGTCAAAGGAAAAGGGGTAGATGAATGAAGAGAAGAGGGGGAAAATGCAGTCAAGAATCCAATGTATCCTGCAAAATTAAGAAAATTGAGAGATAGAATGGGTAGAGAAGGGATGGGTGAAAGTGTTGAAATGAGTGACATTAATAAAGATTGTACTATATCCATAACCTGCTTTGTTAAATGTCAACTCTTTTGTACAACTACTTAATGGTAATAATAACAAGAAGTAAATATTAAAAAACTATATGAATTTCAGGAAAATAAAGGTGGAGACCATCATGTTAAATGAAGTAAGCCAGTTTCAGAAAGACACATGTAGCATATTTTTACTTATTTATAGAATCAAACTGAAAAACAAACAAACAGATATGCATATATAGGGGAATATATGTGTGCAGATGAGTAAAATCGGGGAAAATGACAATGTAGTGGGAGGCTAGGGGTAAAAATAATTGAAGTAATTTAGAAATGGTATAATGAAATGCAGTATTTGTCAAATGAAAAAAAAAGATTAATCTTTATTTTTGCTTTATCTTTTCCTTTTTATTCTTTATTTTTCTTGTCCTGAGGCTAGAACTCTGAGCCTGGGCACTGTCTGTGAGTTCCATTTTGCTCAAAGTAGCACTCTACCACTGGAGCCACAATGCCACTTCTGGCTTTTTCTGTAATTAATTGGAGATAAGAGTCTCAGGGACTTTCCTGCCTGGGATGGTTTTCAAAACACAATCCTCAGATCTCTGCCTTCTGAGTAGCTAGGATTACAGTTATGAATCACCATAGCCTGGCTGTCTTCCCTTCATTTTTAATTTAAATGTTATAAGAATTATTAAGTTAGTGATATAAAACCTACTTTCCCAACACATGTAAATATACAATACAGTGTTGTTATTTACAAATAAGCTATTGTACATTAGGATAGGAACATTAGCAAGATAGTGAAATAGATCTTTCCAGCCCTTACCCATGCACTCCTGCAGGAATGTCAATTTGAACAACTACCTATGCCTGTAATAAAATGAAAGTATCTTCTCAAGAGCTAAAGAAACAAAGGTAAGGGATTACAATGATTGAATGGAGCAAAGAAATATGAAAAGACATATTGAAGATGGTAGGAAGAACAGCTTTGCATTACCCATGCTACCTTTCCCCAACCCCAAACAGCACAATATGGATGGAAAGTGATTCCTTTTGTATTGGAGATAAAGAAGGAAATAAAGGACTTCTTTTCTGTCCACAGCAAGAGTCCTCCACATAAAACCTATTCCTGTAAGGCCTATGATCCTCAGCTCCAAACCACGATCAATATACCTTTATCCAGTCTCCACATTTCCTCAAGAACCAGATCTGTTCCTGTGGCAATAGGTACCAGTGGAATCAGAGTTCACGGAGACTCCAGAACACACAGAAGCTTTGCTTACTTGAGGAGACTCCATTCTAACTGCAGTGAGGTAGAATTTCAATGTTGTTTTCATTTGCATTACTTGAGCCCCAATGCCATTTTCGTTTTTTTCTATATATGTGGGCTGAGGAACTGAACCCAGAGCTTCATGTATACGAGGCGAGCATTTTACCACTAGGCCATATTCCCAGCCCTGATTTGTAGTACTTTTTGATCTTTGCTTAGAAAGTCCTGACCAACATCACGGAAAGAGGACTACAGACCGATTTCCCTGATGAACATAGACGCAAAAATTCTCAACAAAACTCTGGCCAATCAACTTCAACAGGTTATCAAAAAAATCATACACCACGATCAAACTGGATTCATTCCAGGGATGCAAAGTTGGTTTAATATAAGCAAGTCAATTAATGTAATCTACCACATCAACCGGAGCAAGGTAAAGAACCACATGGTTTTATCTCTGGATGCGGAAAAAGCATTCGATAAAATCCAGCACCCATTTATGCTTAAAGCCCTGGAAAAACTGGGATTCCAGGGAACATTCCTGAATATAATCAAGGCAGTTTATGACAAACCAACAGCAAGCATAACTCTAAATGGTGAAAAACTAAAGCCATTCCCTTTAAAATCAGGAACAAGGCAGGGATGTCCACTCTCTCCCCTGCTCTTCAACACAGTACTAGAATTCCTAGCCAGAGCAATTAGGCAAGAAGAAAATATAAAGGGGATCCAAATAGGAAAAGATGAAGTTAAACGTTCTCTCTTCGCAGGTGACATGATCCTATACCTAAATAATACCATAGACTCTACCCCCAAGCTACTAGAACTGATCCCAAACTTTGGCAAAGTTGCAGGATATAAAATAAACCCTCAAAAATCAACGGCCTTTCTCTATGCTAACGACCCGAAGACCGAGGCTGAAATCAGGAAAGCAAGTCCTTTTGCAATAGCCCCCCAAAACATAAAATACCTAGGAATAACCTTAACCAAAGAAGTAAAAGACCTCTTTGATGAGAACTTTAAAAGCTTGAAAAACAAAATTAAGTCAGAACTAAGGAAATGGAAAAACCTCCCATGCTCCTGGATTGGGAGGATTAATATAATCAAAATGGCAATATTGCCTAAGGCTATCTACAAATTCAATGCAATACCCATTAATCTCCCAACACCATTTTTTAATGAAATAGAGGAAGCAATCCAGAAATTCATATGGAACAATAAAAGACCTAGAATAGCAAAAACAATCCTAAGGAGAAAGAACAGTCCTGGAGTAATTACAATACCCAACTTCAAGCTGTATTATAAAGCTATAGTAATAAAAACAGCTTGGTATTGGCACCGGAACAGGCCTGAAGACCAATGGAACAGAATTGAAGACCCAGAAATGAACCCACAAAACTACGCCTACTTAATCTTTGATAAAGGAGCTAAAACAATAGTATGGAAGAAAGATAGCCTCTTTAACAAATGGTGCTGGCAAAACTTGCTCAACACATTCAACAAACTAAAACTAGATCCTTATATATCACCCTGCACCAAAATCAACTCAAAATAGATTAAAGACCTCGAAATCAAAACAGACACCCTGAAAACACTAAAGGAAGGAGTAGGAGAAGCACTTGGGATCCTTGGCACAGGACGGAACTTCCTTAACAAAGACCCAGAAAGGCTACAAATCAAAGAAAGGTTGGACAAATGGGACTGCATCAAACTGCAGAGCTTCTGCACGGCAAAGGACATAGCTCGCAAGATAAACAGAAAGCCCACAGATTGGGAAAAGATCTTTACTGGCCATTCAACGGACAAAGGCCTCATATCTAAACTATATGCAGAACTAAAAAAATTACCCTCTTCCAAAACAAAACCGCAAAGAACCAATAGCCCCCTCATCAAGTGGGCTAAAGACTTACAAAGAGACTTCTTTGATGAGGAAATGAGAATGGCCAAGAGACATATGAAAAAATGCTCTACATCACTGGCCATAAAAGAAATGCAAATCAAAACAACATTTAGATTCCATCTCACCCCAGTAAGAATGTCATATATCAAGAAAACTAACAGTAACAAATGTTGGAGGGGATGTGGCCAAAAGGGAACCCTACTTCATTGTTGGTGGGAATGTAATCTGGTTCAGCCACTCTGGCAAGCAGTATGGAGATTCCTCAGAAGGCTAAATATAGAACTCCCCTATGACCCGGCAGCCCCACTTTTGGGTATCTATCCAAAAGACCACAAACAAAATTACAGTAATGCTACCAGCACAACAATGTTCATCGCAGCACTATTTGTCATAGCGAGAATCTGGAACCAACCCAGATGCCCCTCTGTAGACGAATGGATCAGGAAAATGTGGTACATATACACAATGGAATTTTATGCCTCTATCAGAAAGAATGGCATTGTCCCATTTGTAAGGAAATGGAAGGACTTGGAAAAAGTTATACTAAGTGAAGTGAGCCAGACCCAAAGAAACATGGACTCTATGGTCTCCCTTATTGGGAATAATTAGTACAGGTTTAGGCAAGTCATAGCAGAGCATCACAAGGCCCAATAGCTATACCCTTATGAACACCTAAGATGATGCTAAGTGAAATGAACTCCATGTTATGGAGACAATTGTTATATCACAATTGTAACTACTTTCAACGTCCCATGTGTATCTGTAGCTTCTATTATTGATGATGTTCTTGTATCACCTTCCTGTGGTTGTGCCTACACTATCTCTGTAATCTTATCTGAGTATATTGGAAACCGTGTATACTGGTATTGCAACTAGGAAATTCAAAGGGAATACCAAAACTGAGAGACACAGGGTAAAAAAAGACAAACAACTACAAAAGCATTTCTTACAAAACTGTTTGGTGTAAGTGAACTGAACACCTCAGGGGGGGAAAGGGTAAGGGGGAGGGGAGAGGGGGGTATGAGGGACAAGGTAACAAACAGTACAAGAAATTTATCCAATGCCTAAAGTATGAAACTGTAACCTCTCTGTACATCAGTTTGATAATAAAAATTTGAAAAAAAAAAAAAAGTCCTGACCAATGCCTAGGATCCCTATTGTTTCCCCCATCCCTTCCTGTAGTATTTTCATGGTATCTGGCCTTACATTGAGTTTTTTGATCCATTTTGAATTGAATCTGATGTAGGTGATATATAAGAATCTAGCTTCAGTTTTCTGCATGTGGATAGTGACTTCTGCCTACACCATTTATTGAACAGGTTGTTTTTCTTGCAGTCTGTGTTTTTGGTCCCCTTATCAAATATTAGGTGGCTGTAATTCTGTGGATTCATTTCTAGGTCTTCTATTATATTCCTTTGGTCCACAGACCTGTTTTTGTGCTATTAGCAGGCTCTTTTATTTCTATGGCTTTGTTACAGAGTTTGAAGTTTATTATTGATATTCTTGCAACACTAATCTTCTTGCTAAGGGTTCCTTTTGCTATTTGGGGTCTTTTATGAATTTTTGGATTGTTTTCCCTGTATCATTAAAGAATTTAGATGGTTATTGAAATTAATTTGTAAATAGATTTGTGTACTAGCACCATTTTCATAGTGTTAATCTTTCCAATCCAGGAGCATGGAAGGTTTTTTTTTCCCACTTCCTTAAATCTGCTTTAATTTATTTTTCAGATTTTTAAATTTTTCATAATAAATTTACTTCATATATTTGTTTTTGTTAATTCTTGAGTTTTTTTATTTTATTGAGGCTATCACAAATGGAGTTGCTTTCCTTATTTCAGTATCACTCTTCTCATTGCTGGCATACAGAAAAGCTAGTGATATTTGTGGATTAATTTTATACACTGCTACTTTGCTTAAGTTCCAGGGGAGGAGTCTATAGGGTTCTTTAAATTAAAAAATCATATAATCTGCAAAGAGGATAGTTTTACTTCTCATGTTATTTGAAATCCCTTTGTGTTTTTCTCTTGCCTTATTTCTCTTGCAAGGAATTATAGTACAATGTTGAAGAGTGGAGAGAGTGGAGATTCTTGTCTCATTCCTGAGTTTAGAGGAAATGGTTTTAATTTTTCACCTTTAAAGTATAATGCTAGCTGTAGGTTTGTCATACATAGCCTTTATCATATTAAGGAATGTTCCATGGATTCCTAGCTTCTCCAGAGATTTTATCATAAAGGGGTATTGAATTCTGTCAAATACTTTTTCTGCATCTGTTGAGATAATCATGTGGTTTTTGTCCTTGATTCTGTTAGTACGTTGAATTAGGTTAATTAACTTACCTATGTTGAACTAGCTTTACATCACTGGAATGATGAATCCCACTTGATCGTAGTGTACAAACTATATTCTTATCAAGAATTCAATTCTGCTCACTCAGTACTCATTTTATGTTTGGCACCATAAACATTAAAAAACACACACTGTGTGTGTGCATGTGTGTGTGGAGTGAGAAACAGAGAAAGAGAAGAGAAAGCATCCTTTATGGGTACCACAGGATAGTTTATGTTCTTTATCACTATATTATAATGGAAGTTAGTTTATACTAAGTGTTTAAGGTGGGTGTGGATTTAAGAGAAAGTAGTCTAACATAAATTTTATGTATATTTCCATACAAAGTAACTGACTTTCTTACATTTCAGGGAGGTCTGTTAACTTCAGGAAAACAGACACCTAAATAACTTCTCTCTCACTGTTTTAAAATCATTTTAAGTAATGAACATACGTTTACTATTTTATAGACTCTAAAATCAAACAGTTGAAAGTCGATACTTTATTATTTTCACAATTTCAGTATTCAGTAAAAGAGGTTTTTTGGAATTTTTTCATACTGCTGAGAAGATGTTAGACGAATTTTATGCTCCTGTTTCAAGTTGTTGAACATGAATGACATTATTAAATTGAGGCGAGGCCAAAGAGAAGAAAAGAATTGTCTGCGACCATTGACAGGATGGCAGGATTTTAAGCTTTTACAATTAAAACTGCATATATTTTCTCTATAACATCCAATAATACATGTCTAGCAAGTGTGATTAAGTTAAATTTACATAGCAAAGGTTTGGTTTGTAATTAACCAGGATATGAAAAATGTAAATATATGTATGTACTCACAACTGTGTTTACTTGAACAACTGTCTGAAACTTAATGGAACAATCACTTAATTTATTCTCTTGTCAAAATTCTAAATTATATGTAAGTTACCATTTACTCTATAATAAAACAAAGTATTTTGTGTTCTGCAAATCAATATGAACACAGAAAGATAAATTAGGTTTGATTTATTTAGATGCCATATATAAGAGCTGTTGTTTTTAAAACATGTGTACATGAATCCATTCAACCTTGTCTAAGACATTTAGGTACTTACTGTTGTAATTTTCCCTAACCAAAATTTCATGCTCAGACCATACTTTTTCTATCTGAAACAGCATTACAGAGGGTCATATTGGTTGAACTTTTAAAAAATTATTTTTATAAAGGTGATGTAAAGAGAGGCTACAGTTATATAAGCCATGTAATGAGTACATTTCTTTTTGGACAATGTCACCCCTTCCTTAGCTCTCTCCCAGTTATTCTCTCCCCATCCTCACCCACAAATTACATATGTTATTTTCTGTATTGTAGAGTAACTTTTTTCTGGCTCTTTTAGATGCATCTACTCTCTATCCCATTATGGTTTAGCTCTTCCTATGAATGACTTCTTTTCCATCGTTACAGAATATTTAATGGTAGTTCTGTACACTGATTTGATTTCCAGCAAGTACTGCAAAGATATCAGAATACTACATTTCTGAGTTGCTAAATTCATGCCATCTATAAACAATGAGAAGAAATAGCATCTAGATGTTTTGAGAAAAATAGTTACATAAATCCAGTGGTTAGTGAGAAATATTATTCCTGGGAGAAAGCATTTAAAATTATCTAAGATGAATGGACAAGCACTAGAAATACAACCAATCATTCCTGAAAAGGATATATCTATCCTTACACCCACTCACAAGGACATTCCCATACTCTCCATTCTTCTATGTAATATTTCTTATAAAAACAGGAAATATCATAATTTCTTAAATCTAGCTGGGTTTATTTGTTCAAGGACAGTGTAAAGGTCAGACCTTTATTTGTAGAAAAAAGTGAGAGGTGTCTCATTTAGAGCATGATAGTAACTATTTGGAGGTGGGGTTCAAATAAACTGGTGAAAATTATCAACATCATCCTTATTTTTGGTGTTGTTGTTGGTAATGATGGTGGTGGTGATGTGTATTGGCATCCTGGGGCTAGAACTAAGGACCAGAAGGCTGTCCCTCAGTATATTTGCTCAAGGTTAGTGCTCTACCACTTGAGACAGAGCTCTACTTTTGGCTTTTTGTTGGTTGA
Organism: Perognathus longimembris pacificus; assembly: GCF_023159225.1. Lineage (NCBI taxonomy): Eukaryota > Metazoa > Chordata > Mammalia > Rodentia > Heteromyidae > Perognathus > Perognathus longimembris. The sequence continues at coordinate 22,548,344 of NC_063188.1, forward strand.
TTGGAGATAAGATTGTCATAGACTTAACTGATCAAGCTGGTTTTAAACTGTGATCCTCATATCTCAGCCCCTTGAGTAGCTAAGATTACAGATATGAGCCATAATTGTACAGTGAAAATTATTTATAATTCCTTTTTATTGTAAAGGTGATGTACAGAGGGGCTACAGTTACATAAGTCATGCAGTGAGTACTTTTTTTGAGCAGTGCTACATCTTCCCTTCTTTTTCTCCCAGTTTTCCCTCCCAACCCCCACCTCAAGTTCATTTTCAACATAGGGTATAGTGAGTAACATTGCTGCATTTGTCCACCCTTTGTTCCATCATTTCTGTTGCTTCCCTTTCCCCTTGTGGAAATCAAGTGAAAGGTGTAGGGGAACCTCCTTTTTTGAGTCCCTAGAAACAGCAGGCTTAGACAAAGTAGTGGGCCTGGGTAGGGGCAAACCTAAGCCAAATAACAGGAGCCCAAAGCAGCTTGATCTAGGCAAAAGAAAGGAATGATGAAGACCACTCAGTTTAGGGGAAGTGCCAAGAAGAGAAAGATTTAAGGCTAATTGAAACCAGTCACACCCAGAACCAAGAATTGTATTGCTTTGATCGCTTTGATTGCTGGGGTTTAATGGAATTGTAATCACGAACAGTAATTCTGCTTCCTTGCTTTGCCTAACCTGGCAGACTACTTGTGTGTTGTAAATGTGATTCTTCCTCCATGACCACCTGCGTGTGGTAAATATGATTCTTACCCCATGACCACCTGTGAGTGGTTCATGCGATATTTGCCCTTGAAAGCCCAGCCCTATTGGGCCCCAGTGCTGTTTGTCACCATCCCGGTGGTGGTGAGCAGACTCTGTGCACAGCTAAATAAAAACTCCTAGCCTGATTGACTGAGTGCTGGCGACTATTTTTGTGGGTGCGAGGCCCACCTAGGTATCTGGTATGCAACACCCTTCTCCAAATTAGATAAACTTACATATAAGACAAAAGGGGCAGCAAAAATAGCAACAAACTAGAAAACAAACAAAAACTAAAACAAAACCAAAATAACAAAAAACCCTCTTTTTTCCATTTATTGGACTTCATTTTGTTAAACATCATTTCATATGATCATATGTACATAGCTATTTACCCTTTGTGGTCCTCTCCTAAGAATATACTCCTTTGGTCTCACTGTGAAAATGTTTATAGAGTCTTCTTTAATTTAACATTTCCAAGTATAATTTTTTGTCTTTTATCATCCATTGTGTTTACTTGTAAATTTATAAGTACATTCTAATAACTACAAATTACCGAAGCCATAAAATGTATGTTTCTTTGGATCTGACTTACTTTAATATAATTTTTCCAATTCTTTCCATTTCCTTAAGAATAGGACAATGTCGTTCTTTCTGATGGAAGAGTCGAATTCCATTATGTATATATCCACGTTTTCTTGATCCTTTGGTCCACTGAGAGGCATCGGGGTTGGTTCTATATCTTGGCTATGGTAAACAATACTCTAGTGAACTTGGTTGTGCTGGTAGCTTTAGTGTGACCTGGTTTGTGGTCAATAGAATAAATACCCAGGAGTGGAATTGCTAGGTCATAGGGAAGCTCTATATTTAGTCTTTTGAGAAACCTTCATACTGCTTCCCAGAGTGTTTGAACAAATTTACTTTCCCACCAACAGTGGAATAGAATTCCCTTTTGGCCAAATTCCTGCCAGCATCTGATACTTTCATGTTAAATAAGGCAAGGTAGAATTTCAATGTTGTTTTGATTTGCATTTCTTTTATGGCCAGAGATGTTGAACATCTCTTCATATGTGTATTAGAAATGTCTACTTCTGAGAAAACTCTCTTTAGGTCTTTAGCCCATTTACTAATTGGGTTGTTGTTTCTTTGACGGTTTACTTTTGAGGGGTTTGATTTTTTGAGGTCTAAGTATATTTTAGATATGAGGCCCTTCTCTTATGCATAGCTTAGTAAAAATCTTCTCTCATTTTGTGGGCTTTGCATTTATCTTCCTATCTATTTCCTTTCCCATGCAGAAAATTTAGTTTGATGTAATACAAAACTTAATTTTTAATTATTGTCTCTGACATTTTTTGTGAAGCTTCCTTTTAAATGTATTTGCCAGTCCTGGGGCTTGAACTCAGGGCCTGAGCACTGTCCCTGGCTTCTTTTTGCTCAAGACTAGCTCTCTGCCACTTGAGCCACAGCACCACTTCTGGCCGTTTTCTGTATATGTGGTGCTGGGGAATTGAACCCAGGGCTTCATGTATAAGAGGCAAACACTCTTGCCACTAGGCCATATCCCCAGCCCCTAAATGTAGTAACTCTTTACTTAGGGTCCTTGACTTTGATAACAGAATAAGAATTTCTGGACAAGTCACAATTATAATAAAACTTGGCAGTGCTTTATTAAGTAAAGGAGGATGATAGCAGACAAACAGTCAAAAAGCAGACAAACCAAGGGGCAGGGGCACACTGTAGCAAAATGTGGGTCCATAGGGAGATAAAGAGAGAGAGCGAGAGCAAGATAGAGAGAGAGAGAGATGTGGAGACACAGAGAGGCTAACATGCAGAGAGACACACAAAAGAGAAAGAGGCACACACATAACCAGACACCAGAGAGACACAGAGAGATGCACAGATCTTTGAGCTGTTGGGGTATCTATAGGTAAAAGGCAAGGAGTCTAACTTCAATGTTATGCAAAGCTAGGTGCTTTTCTTTGTTCTAGTCACACCTAGTTTTATTTTCTGACTTTCTAGGTAAGAATGCACTGTGCCACAAAACAGATCTCTTGAAACAAGGAGAGACCCTGCTATCTGCCTTTTAGGGCAAGAGATGGCTTCAGTTTGAGGAATCATTTTTCTCAGGAAGGCATACATAAATTTCCCCCTCAGGACTGAATGCATCCTTTTATCTCTCCCTGAAGCAAAAGATAGCACTTCTATGCTTCTAAATACCATATTTCTGAGTTGCCTTCATCAGTGCTCAGTTTCCTTAACTTATCCTGCTTCATTTCCTCTAAAATGACTTTGTTCCCTTAGTCTTAAGGGAAGCATATGCAGGAATATCTGCTGTCCTTGCAGTTAGCTGACTGTATTTCATTTTTTCCTAGTGTATCTGGCTTTAACTTTATTTTTGAAGAAAATATTTATTATTTTCTTAGGAAACTTTTCTAAAACCCACTCTAAACAACAGTAATAAGACATAAGTTAAAACAAAAATAAAAATTCTCTTGTTTTTCTCCTTTCACTCAGTGGAAACATTTCCAACATTACCCAGCTAAGAACATGGCAGTTCCAGACCCAAGTTCCAAAGGATGATCTTCTTGAGAGACATAGGTGATCAACATTTCTTTTCTTGCCCCCATTTCCTATTGCTGAGACTGCGTTTTCAGTGATGGTACCTGAGAAATGAGGGATCTCCCTTCCCACCTGAGAGAAGCTCTGTCTTGGTGTAATATGAATAAAGGGCCCTTTCATCAGTTCATAAGATAGTGGTTGCATACTGAGAGAGGTAAACTGAAAAATTGGCAACTATACTGCTCTTGTATCAAACTCTGAGTTTCCAAAGTACATATCGCCTAAAGGAAGCACCAGAAATTTATCATTGCCTAGAGAAGCAGAGATAATATGTTTCACTAAAATATCCAATTATTCACTAAATGAGTAAATATAACAAGCCATATAGAAAGCACCACTTAAGTTCCTATACTATATTATGCAAAATATTCATTCTCTAAGAAAAAATGCATATAGCAAGATAGAGTAGTATTGAAGTGAAGAAACTGAGTCACAGGCATCCTGGGGACTGGCCAGGAGATGAGGGGGCTGTCTACCCAGCTCCAATGCCTAGTGATAAGATAAGCCATCCTTTGAATTGCAGATACCTAACTCAAACTGTAGAACCAGAATGGCCCAGCTTTGGGGAATATGTAGATTCATTGTGTTATTTAGCCCCAGGGGAGCCTTGCTCCTTGTGCTATGTTTATATTTAATGCTTTGCTGAAGCTTGGTCTCCACCTAACATGTGGCTGCTGTCTTTAATAGCTTGGGTCAAGCTCTGTTCATGGATGCAGGTCTTTGTAATTGGCCACCTGCAGGCCACTAGTGCTCCAATAAAGACTCCAAATTTGACCTCTCAAAATGTGGCTTATCCATTTCTCTTGGGACTGGATTTATATTTGACATAAGGTTTCACATATCTAGCAATAGTATATCAAACAAAACGGCAGAAAACAAAAACTATCAGAGAGATAGACCCAAAGTTAGACTTAACATTAACTTCAAGCAGGTCATTATAAATATGTTCAATGAACTAAAACATCATGATTTTATAAAAGGTAATAGGAACTATGATGACAAGGTTAACTACATAAATAATAAAAATAAAGAAATCATAGCAAACAAATAAAAATTCTGGTGAAAAGTACAATAAGTTGAGGCAATCCCCATTTTATAATAATGTTACTTATTTTTTCTTATATACACAGACTTTGCATATAAGAGATAACATGAATGCTTGTCTTTCTCATTCTGGTTTATTTAGCTTAACATGATGATCTCTAGTTACAAACATTTTTCTTTATTATAGCTATTCTGATTGGAATGAGATGATAGGGATTCCACTGAATTTGTAGATTGCTTTGAGTAGTGTAGACATGTTTTAATGGCTCTTCCAATCTTTTAGTATGGGGTATATTTCTATTTTCTGTGTCCTATTCAATTTTTTTTTTTAAAATTATAATTTTCCTTGTAGAATTTTTCATCTATTTGGTTAAATTTATTTTGTGTATCTTGTTTTTCCTTTTGTGTCTATTAAAAGTAGAAACATTATCCTGACTTCTTTTGGCCTGTAACAAAACTACGGAGTTTTGTATTTTTTGGTATGGTTTTCTTTTCTCAGAATTCTCTAAATTCATGTATCTGTGCTCTTTGTGGAGTCTGAGGTTTTCTCTAGACATAATCAAGTCATCTCTAATGATAATTTTGCATCCTCTTTTTGTCAATTTATATTTCCTCTATTTCTTTCTCTTGACTTATTTCTTAGTTTAAAATTTCCAGTGTTGTGTTGAATAGAAGTGATGAAAATGAACACTGTTGGCTTTTTCTAGTTCTTAGAAGTCTTCTACTTTTTCCCATATTACAATGTTAGATGCTGTCCTGTTGTAAATGACCTCCATTATGTTAAACTGTGAGCCTTTTACCTTGTATTTGTTCATTATTTCTATCATGAAAGGAGTTGAATGTCAAATGTTTCTTCTACATTTATATAGATTTTTGTCCTTCAGATATTGATGTTTCTGAATTTGTGTGTGTTACACCATCCTTACATCCATAAGATTAACCTTACTCAATCAACTAAGGATTTTTGCACCTATATTCATCAAGATTGTTGGACAAAAATTTTTATTGTTTGGTATGTCTTTATTTATAGTAACTAAATAATGCTAGCCTCAGAGAAGCTTTTAAAAATCGTGCTTCCTCAGTGTTGGAGTAACTCAGAAGTGGTATTAGTTCTTCATTAAATATTTAATAGAATTTCAAGAGTAAAGTTAGCTTGTAATGTAGCATGAAAGTGAAACTTCTGTAACTTCTACTGTATCCTACACATTTATGAAGGTTTCATATTTCATCCCACATTGAAGGATGAAGGATCGCACAGGACATGAAAAACAGGAAGTGGGAATTATGTCAATAGATGTTTTCTAACACAGATTGAATGAAATCCCAAAGTATCGATATTAAATCTTATATTTGTGGCTACGATTGCAGGGGATGATTATTTGCACAAAAAAACCTAGAGCAAATAACAATACACTGCAATAGATGATACAATTGTTTCCCACAGATATCTGTGGTAACTTTGAGAAAGAAGTGTATTTCAGAGCTACAAGAGACCTTGAGGTGTAGGTGAATAAATGAAGTTAGAGAATTTGGTGATATTCGTCTTTTGGGGATGTGAGTGATTATTATGGCTAGAAGATACAGTATAGGAGAAGGAAATTCATAGACCTTATATAGTTGTAAGAACCATATTCAGCTTAGCAAATTTAGAAACCAGGAAGTGCGTGTGTGTTTGAGAAGATTAAAAATGTAGGAGAACTAAAGTCCAAAGGACCATGTGTATCATAAGAAGGAGTTTGAATTTTCACATTGAGGAGCTTTCAAAGTCACATCGTAAAATGGAAATTGCTTGGTTCTTATAGAAACAGCAGAGTGGAAATCTGGTGAAAGTAAAGGGGATCTATTTTACTCATTTTTTATTGCTATGACTAAATATTTGAGGTTGTTTTTTTTTCTTCCTCTTTCGCTTTTTCCTTTCTTTCTTCCTTCCTCCCTTCCTCCCTCCCTCCCCCCTCCCTCCTTCCCCCTTCCTCCCTTCCTTCTTTTTTTCCTTCCTTCCTTCCTTCCTTCCTTCCTTCCTTCCTTCCTTCCTTCCTTCCTTTATTCTTTTCTTCCACTTTCTCTTATTTCCTTCCTTCCATTCTTTTCTTTTATTTATTGAGAACATACTAGAGCTTGAATTCAGGGCCTCAGGCTCTTGATTGGCTTTCTTCATTTCAGCTAGTTCTCTACAACTTGAACTATGTTTTCAGTCCAGCATTTTGCTGAAAAGATTGAGATGTAGTGGACTTCCGGGAAGACGGCGGAGGAGCAGCAGAGCCCTAGCTGAGCTCCCTCCGACATCGCAGTTTTCTCACCCCATAGAAACTTTTACTCCTAGAAAGACAGCCAGAATAAGTTCTAACAGTTCAGGGATTCTGGACAGGAAGGAAAAATCGACTTTGCTCGTCTGAAAACACAGATTTGAGCTCTGGGCAGTGTCCCGCAGTCACGCCAGTGTCAGCGCCAGCACAGCGCCTGCCACAGTGCCCACCAGAGTGACCTGCACTCCGAGCATGTAAAGCACACAGCGTAGACCAGGGAGAAATCCTCCAGATGGCGGCTGAGCATGAGCAGGCTGAAGTCGCAGAGAAAGCGTGAATACCCCACGAAAGATAATCTCACTCGCACCCACAGAGCAGCTTCTGGAAGGTAGCCCTTCCTCCACCGCCAGAGCAAAGCGCCATCTTTGACACTGACATAGGGTCAGACCAGACTGGAACTAAAGCGGGCCTGGGGAAAGTGAAGACAAAGGAGCCATCTTTGAAAAGGGCAAGAGGGACTGACCAGTGAGAGCCAGCTCCACCCAGGAGAATGCCCCCTGCCCAGGCAGGAGGCTCGTCCTAGGACACGGCTTAGCCAGAGCTGCCCCGCCCTGCCCTCCGGAATTTCTAAATTTAAAGCAAAAGCGGCGAGCAGCTACCGGTGGCACGGAAACACCAGACGGGGGAATAAACAGTTCCTGAGACAGTTAAACGGTCCCGTCACAGAGGAAGCCCAATTGCCAGCCTGCATCGGAGCTGAATTCCATAGCCAGCTCCACCAGGCGGCCGCCCCGCCCAGGAGGGAAGAACCTCCCCCAGGCAAGCAACTCTCAGCCAGGTAAATCAGGCCAGAAGCACCCTGCCCTACTGAGTACACAGCCTATTCAAAGCCAGGCGTTAAAGGCCGCGGCCCCAGAGCAGACAGAGGAGCCACGGTTCCCGAGACTGCTCACATCCCCATTTACAGAGGACATCCAAGGCCTACCTTCAAGCTGTGTGAACCACAAAAACCCAGGATTGTACCAACAGGGGAGAAGGATCAGAACAGATCCACCCCCTGCAAACTGAAAGCAAGACAAACCAGCCTATCAGGAAAATAGACTGCAGACCATCGCAAGAAAACCAGAGACTGGGGAAAGACCACCCAAACAAGGAGGACTCCATTTTTTTCTTGTTCTTTTCAAACATTTTTTAAACTTAAAAATTTTTTTTTTTAAATTTTTTCACTTCTGAAACGTCGTTGGTTTTTTTTGTTTTCCATTTTTACCTGTTTGTTTTATCAAGTTTTTTTTTTGGGGGGGGGGGCAGGTTGTTCATTTTTCTGTTTTTTTTTCCTTTGTATTATTTATTTTATTTTTTAAAAAAATAATGTTTCTCTGCTTTGTGCATCTGTCTTCTAGTATTTTTCTTTATTTCTCTTTGTGTTCTTTTTCTTTAAAAATTACTTTCCTATGAATAACACCTCCACTCTTTTCTGCTAACTCTCCATTGTCTATCATTTTAACCTTGTTTTTTCAACTGCTTCTACTCTTCTCCACATTTCCACGTCACTGAAACTAAACCAAAATCATCACCCTGCCCCCAATATATTTTACTCTATTCTCTTTGCTACCTCTAACTTTCCCTCCTGACTTACTGCCAGGACCTGCAGGTTCCATTGACCCCTGGTTATTAGATAGAGGGTATCCCTGCTTAATCCGAATGAATCAAAGGGGTTCATAGAGAAAGCCAGTCCTAAAAGAACTTAATATAAGAACAAGAATTGATCATAGGGTTGTAACAGTAAATAAGTAAATACTGAATACAGGGCCCAGGATCGGTTTTTATATTGAAATTGTATTCTTTAGGAACACTAAATCTAATTTTATAGACAGGTACACAAGGTATCTGTATATAAGTGTGAACTTATAAGAGTTACACAACAGTGCTTGGTACGGCCTGCTTTGGGTCTTAAATGGTGCTCACAGGTGCTTGTAGATTGGCATTCCCAATCCAAATGGGCAGAAGGAACACAAGAAAGATGGCAAACAATGGAGTCTTTTCTCCCACTCAAAACAAGCAGGAAACAGAACAGTCAACCAAAGACATAGAAGAGAACCCTCAAAATGCTCTACAAAGTCTACTGATAAACATGTTAAATGAAAAGTTTGAATCAATATAGCAATCCTTCCTTAAAGTAATAGAAGATTTCATGGCCTCAACAAATAGAAAGATAAATGAAATTCAAGAGTCAAATGAAAAGATAGCTACCCAGGTAAAAGATTTGGGGGACAGACTCAAAACCAAATTAATGAAGTAAAGAAGTCCATGCAAGACCTAAGTGATGACATGGAAATCATCAGGGAAAGACCAGTCAGAAAGAAAAGAGATTCAAAATCAAATAGCTAGCCTACAGTCCCGACTTACTGAAGCAGAAGATCGAATCTCAGGACCTGAAGATTTCCTAGAATCTATGGAGAAAGATCAAAAATCAATACATATCCAGGCCAATCAACAAAACAGATCACTACAAGAGATTCAAAACACAATCAGGAAGCCCAATTTAAGGATAATAGGTATTGAGGAAAACTTGGAGAAAGAGGTTAATGGGATAGGTAACCTTTTTAACAGAGTATTGGCTGAGAACTTCCCAAATATCCAGAAGGATAGGCCTACACAGAAACAAGAAGCATTTAGAACCCCAAACTGACCAGACCAGAATAGGACATCCCTCCAAAACATTGTGATCAAAACAGGATAAGTACAGTACAAGGAAAGAATCCTTAAAGCTGTTAGGGAGAAGAAAACAATCACATATAAAGGAAAAGAAATCAGAATTACCCCAATTTCTTGGCATAGACCATGAAAGCAAGGAGAGCCTGGAATGAGGTATACCAAACACTAAATAAAATTAACTACCAACCAAGAATACTGTACCCAGCCAAACTCTCATTCATAGCCAAAGGTCAAATAAAAGTCTTCCACAGTAAGGAAAAATGGAATCAATATATCTCCACCAAACCAGCTTTACAGAAAATCCTCAAAGATGTACTATACAGGGAAAATAAGCAAGATCCCAATACAGGCAGAGAAGTGAACCCTAAATAGTAAACATCAGATCAAGAAATGGGAAGACACAGCTTTTAACAAGATAGTGATAATGAAAGGAACAAATGATCATCTCTCAATCCTAACTCTCAACATTAATGGACTTAATTCTCCAATCAAAAGACATAGGCTCATAAGTTGGATCCAAAATCAAGATCCATCTTTCTGCTGCCTCCAAGAGACTCATCTATCCAGCAAAAGTAAACATCTTCTAAAAGTGAGAGTCTGGAATCAAATCTATCAAGCAAATGGCCCCCATAAGCAGACAAGAGTTGCAATCCTAGTATCAGACAAAATTGACTTCAAATTAAAAAGGTAAGAAGAGACAACAAAGGTTACTACATACTAGTAAAGGGATCTCTCCTACAGGAAGATATAACCATTCTAAATATCTACACACTAAATGCAGGAGCACCCAACTTCATCAAACAAACACTACTGACTCTAAAAACACTCATAGACCAAAACACATTCATAGTTGGGGACTTTAACACTCTACTATCACCTCTGGGCAGATCAACAAGCCAAAAACTGAACAAAGAAAGCACAGAACTAAATAATTGCATAGACCAACTAGACTTACCCGATATCTACAGAATAATCCATCCAGCAACAACAGAATACACATTCTTCTCCGCAGCACATGGAACATCCTCCACAATAAATCACATCTAAGGGCACAAAGAAAATCTGTACAAATTCAGAAGTATCATACCCATTCCCTGCATTCTCTCAGACCACAATGGAATAAAATTAGAGCTCAACTCAAACAGCCACCACAGAAAATCCTACAATTCATGGAGACTAGACAACACACTGCTGAACCATCAGTGGGTCATTGAAGAAATTAAAACGGAAATTCAAATGTTTATGGAACTCACCAAGATGAGGACACAAAGTACCAGCTCCTTTGGGACACAGCAAAGGCAGTACTCAGAGGAAAATTTATATCTCTGAGTGCATACACCAACAGACTGGAGAAACAGCAACTCAATCATTTAAGGAAGCACCTTAATTTCCTTGAAAGAAAACAAGCCAAACCCCAAGTCAATAGACAGAAGCAAATAATTAAAATCAATTCAGAATTAAATCAATTAGAGATGAAAACAACCATCGAAAGAATCAACAAAACAAAGATTTGCTTCTTTGAAAAAATCAACAAAATAGACCCCTGGCAAACCTGACCAAAAAACGAAGGCAGCTCACTGAAATAAACAACATCAGAGATGAAACAGGTAACATCACCACAGAAATAACGGAAATTCAGAAAATAGTAAGGGACTATTTTGCAAACCTTTATGCCAACAAATTCGAGAACTTGGAAGAAATGGATGATTTCCTTGAAAAAAATTCATATCCCCAAACTCAACCATGAAGACTGAAACGTTCTAAACAGACCCATATCCAGTATTGAAATAGAAAAGGCAATAAATGATCTCCCATCCAAGGAAAGCCCAGGTCCAGATGGATTCACTGCAGAATTCTTCAAGGCCTTCAAAACAGAACTCACACCAATATTTCTCACTCTTCAATGAAATTGAAAGCGAACATTCACTACCAGACACATTCTATGAAGCCAGTATATCCCTCATCCCCAAACCAGGCAGGGACACATCACGAAAAGAGGACTATAGACTGATTTCCCTGATGAACATAGACGCAAATATTCTCAACAAAATACTGGAGTTAGATGAAATCCAGCACCCATTTACCTTAAAAGCCCTGGAAAAACTGGCATTCCAGGGAACACTCCTTAATATAATCAAGGCAGTTTATGACAAACCAACAGCAAGCATAACTCTAAATGGTGAAAAACTAAAGCCATTCCCTTTAAAATCAGGAATAAGGCAGGGATGTCCACTCTCTCCCCTGCTCTTCAACATAGTACTAGAATTCCTAGCCAGAGCAATTAGGCAAGAAGAAAATATAAAGGGGATCCAAATAGGAAAAGATGAAGTTATACTTTCTCTCTTCGAAGATGACATGATCCTATACCCAAAGAATCCCATAGACTCTACCCCCAAGCTACTAGAACTGATCCCAAACTTTGGCAAAGTTGCAGGATTTAAAATAAACCCTCAAAAATCAACGGCCTTTCTCTATGCTAATGACCTGAAGACCGAGGCTGAAAACTGGAAAGCAACTCCTTTTGCAATAGCCCCCAAAAACGTAAAATACCTAGGAATAACCTTAACCAAAGAAGTGAAAGACCTTTTTGATGAGAACTTTAAAAGCTTCAAAAACGAAATTAAGTCAGAACTAAGGAAATGGAAAAACCTCCCATGCTCCTGGATTGGGAGGATTAATATAATCAAAATGGCAATATTGTAAAAAGCTATCTACAAATTCAATGCAACACCCATTAATATCCCAACACCATTTTTTGATGAAATAGAAGAAGCAATCCAGAAATTCATATGGAACAATAAAAGACTTAGAATAGCAAAAACAATCCTAAGCAGAAAGAACAGTCCTGGAGTAATTACAATACCCAACTTCAAGCTGTATTATAAAGCTATAGTAATAAAAACAGCTTGGTATTGGCACTGGAACAGGCCTGAAGACCAATGGAACAGAATTGAACCCAGAAATGAACCCACAGAACTATGCCTACTTAATCTTTGATAAAGGAGCTAAAACAGTCTGGAAGAAAGATAGCCTCTTTAACAAATGGTGTTGGCAAAACTGGTTCAACACATGCAACAAACTAAAACTAGATCCTTATATATCACCCTGCACCAAAATCAACTCAAAATGGATTAAAGACCTCGAAATCCAAACAGTCACCCTGAAAACACTAAAGGAAGGAGTAGGCGAAACACTTGGGCTCCTTGGCACAGGACAGAACTTCCTTAACAAAGACCCAGAAAGGCTACAAATCAAAGAAAGGTTGGACAAATGGGACTGCATCAAACTGCAGAGCTTCTGCATGGCAAAGGACATAGCTCACAAGATAAACAGAAAACCCAAAAAGTGGGAGAAGATCTTTACCGGCCATTCAATGGACAAAGGCCTCATATCTAAAATATATGCAGAACTAAGAAAATTATCTTCCTCCAAAACAAAACCACAAAGACCCAATAGCCCCTCATCAAGTTGCTAAAGCCTTAAAAAGTGACTTCTCTGATGAGGAATTGAGGATGGCCAAGATACATATGAAAAAGTGCTCTAAATAGTTGGCCGTAAAAGAAATGCAAATCAAAACAACATTGAGATTCCATCTCACCCCAGTAAGAATGTCATATATCAAGAAAACTAACAATAACAATTGTTGGAGGGGTTGTGGCCAAAAGGGAACCCTACTTCATTGTTGGTGGGAATGTAAACTGGTTCAGCCACTCTGGAAAGCAGTATGGAGTTTCCTCAGAAAGGTAAATATAGAAATCCCCTATGACTGAGCAACCCCACTTTTGGGTATCTATCCAAAAGAACACAAACAAAATCACAGTAAAGCCACCAGCACAACAATGTTCTTCGCAGAGCAATTTGTCATAGCTAGAATCTGGAACCAACCCAGATGCCCCTCAGTAGACGAATGGATCAGGGAAATGTGGTACATACACGCAATGGAATTTTATGCCTCTATCAGAAAGAATGACATTGTCCCATTTGTAAGGAAATGGAAGGACTTGGAAAAAAGTATACTAAGTGAAGTGAGCCAGACCCAAAGAAACATGGATTCTATGGTCCCCTTTATTGGGAATAATTAGCACAGGTTTAGGCAAGGCACAGCAGAGAATCACAAGAGCCCAGTAGCTATACCCTTATGATCACATAAGATGATACTAAGTGAAATGAACTCCATGTTATTTAAACGATTGTTATATCACAGTTGTAACTACTTTCAACGTCCCATGTGTATATGTAGCTTCTACTCTTGATGATGTTCTTGTATCACCTTCCTGTTGTTGTATCTACATTATCTCTGTAATCTTATCTAAGTATATTGGAAACCATCTGTACTGGTATTAGAATTAGGAAATTGAAGGGAATTCCAAAATCGAGATACACAGGGTAAAAAAAGACAAACAACTCCAAAAGCAATACTAGCAAAACTGTTTGGTGTAAGTGAACTGAACACCTTATGGGTGGAAAGGGAAAGGGGGAGTAGGGAGGGGGGAATGAGGGACGATGTAACAAACAGTACAAGAAATTTATCCAATGCCTAATGTATGAAACTGTAACCTCTCTGTACATCAGTTTGATAATAAAAATTAAAAAAAAATGAGATGTAGTCTCAAGAACTTTACTACTTGCCTGCCTTTGAACTGCAGTCCTTCAGGTCTCAGCTTTCTGAGTATCTAGGATTACTGGTATGAGCCACTTGCACCCAGTGAGAATGTGTATTTGATAAAAAATTTTTTTTTCAAATTTTTATTATCAAACTGATGTACAGAGAGGTTACAGTTTCATACGTTAGGCATTGGATACATTTCTTGTACTGTTTGTTACCTTGTCCCTCATACCCCCCTCCCTCTTCCCCCTCTCCCTTCCCCCCCCCCGGAGGTGAAAAAAATTAAAAGTAAAATTTGTCACAAAATTCTGGATATTCAAGAGTATGTTGCTTGTATCTACTCACTTTTATTTGAGTGTTATGGTAGGTGGCATCCTAACAGTGGCAATGTGAAATGAAGAGAGCACATGGAGAGACAAGAAACAAGAAATTAAGAGGTGCCATGCTCACTTATAATAACTTGTTTACATGGGACCCATGTGCAAACGCAAGAATTCCTGTGAAGAAAGCATTAATCTCAATTGAATACCTAATCATTTCCTATTAGCTTTCACTTATAATGTTTGTACCACCACTGAACATGGTCACACTGGTGACTAAGCTTCTAGCACATGAATCTGTTGAAAGATCTAAACTATAAAAATATCTATAGCTTCTAATTAGAAAGGTAGTAATATATAGACACAATTTTTAATAATGCTCTCTAGATATATCTCATATGTATTCCCCTTTGCATCATTGCTTAGTCTTCCTTTTGCCTTTCCTGTTTTTTATTTTAATATTCCTCCCATTTCTTTTGGAGTCCGACTTATGGAAACCTCCTCATTTTAGTCCATAATTTTATGATTCTTTTAATTCCTCAGCATCAAAGGACAATACTACTTTTTTATTCTTTATGTAGCTATCCCTGTACATTTAGCTATTTTATGTTCAGCTATTAATTTTACAGATGCTTATTGAATACTCTTTTTTGAGCATAAGATTGTATTAAACACTTTAGTAATATCTAGGTGTATATGACAAAAAACAAAATCCTTACCCCCATAGAAATAAGAATCTTGATATAGTTTCTATAAGAAGCCTTTTCAAAATGGTTTTAAGATGGTAATTCTCCATTTGTTAGTCTCTTTTGTGAGAGCTTTTTAAATCCAGGTCTTAGAAACCAAAATTGCATTTACTTCTTCATCCACTTATATATGCTGTTCACATTCACATGGTGCTTGTGGGAGGATGAGAGCTATATAAATCCAAGGTATTATTATTATTATGATCTTTCACTGCTGTTCCCTTTTGGCCCTTTATTCTAGGCTTTCAACTTGACTTAGTTTGAATGCTGCTTAATCTGATCTTCAATTTAGTTCTATTTTAATAAATCTGTATATAATAATATTATAAATAATTAGTTACCAAAAGAAAGAAAGCAGACGAGTTAGACCTGCTTATCATAAACCTTTAGTGGACTAAGAGTTTCTCTACTGATTAGGATCCCAACGAACCTCAAATTCAACCTTTTTACTTAGGAACATGACTCCTAAGCAGATTGTTTTAAATTAACACAGTTAATTAGAGTTAGTACATTTTTTTTACAGATATTTACATACATGTCTGTTTTCTGAAGCAAAAAGGCACTACTAATATAGAGCTTAAAGAAAAAAATCCCTGAATATTATTCACAATAATCACTGAGAATCCCTTTCAGCAAGTTATGATTTTTTTATATCTCTTAACAGCTATGTATCACCATCTCCTGATACTAAATCCTATATCAATATACGTACATTAAAAAAGCAGAAGTTATTCTATGTCGGGAATGATTTATGGAATTAAAAAAAGATTAAATATCCATTGATTGCAAAGGATTTACAGAATGTAAGGAAACCTCTTTGAAGAAATATGGACACATGGCAATCTCAATAAACCAACTCCAATTATCTCAGCTATTTGCTCACAATGGGCCTAACCTCTGCTACCTGTACTGGATCAGAAGCACTAGACTGTTGTGGTAAAATCTATGGACAGAGAAATCTTGTTACTATATTTTTTTTCTTGATTATTTTTTGTTGGCATATCTGTAGGCAATTTTTGCTTTCGTTATGGAAACAATTGTTATATCACTGTTGTAACTACTTTCAATGTGCTATGTGTAACCGTAGCTTCTATTATTGATGATCTTCTTGTATCCCCTTCTTGTGGTTGTACCTATACTATCTTTGTATCTTATCTGAGTATATTGGAAATCATGTATACTGTTATTAGAACTAGGATATTGAAAGGGATTACCAAAATAGAGAGACACAGGTTAAAAAAAGATAAACAACTACAAAAGCAATACTTGCAAAACTGTTTGGTGTAAATGAACTGAACAACTCATGGGGGGGAAGGGAAAGGGGGACGGGGGAAATGGGGGACAAGTAACCAACAGTACAAGACATGTATCCAATGCCTAGCGTTTGAAACTGTAACCTCTCTGTACATCTCTGTAAATTTTGATAAATAAAAAAACAAAACAAAACTGGGAGTACTGATGTACAAGTATAGAAGACAGAGGAATGTTCCCTTTCAAGTAGAGAGAATAAATTCACCTACACTATCAAAAAACAAACAAACAAACAAAAAACTCTGAAGTCTGGTAGAAAGACAATAATGCTGTCCCCCGAATGTAATGCATTGCTTACAAAATAGGAATACTAGAAAGTGACTGATCCAAATTGAAAGAATTTGGATTTTATACAATTGTTTGTCTAGTAACTTGTCCTGAGTTGAAACAGGAAATGAGAAAGCATGCAGAAATAAGAGTACATAGGCATATAGAAATGAAAATATTTGTATAACCATTTGATGGTAACAAAATGTGTGGAAAAAAGGAACAAATATAGTATATTACCATTGTTACTCTTTTGAATTCTTTTCTTTTCTTTTCGTTTTTTGCCATTCCTGGGGCTTGAACTCAGGTCTTGGAACTGTTCCTGAGCATTTTTTCTCAAGGCTAATATTGTGCCATTTGGGTCACAGCTCCACTTCCAGCTTTAAAAAAATAGTTTATTGTGGATAAAAGTCATGGACTTTCATGTCTGGGCTGCCCTCAAACTGTGATTCTCAGATCTCAGCCTTCTGAGATTCTAGGATTACAGGTAGACCAGCACCTGTTTGGATCCTTGTTTTTTGAAGGTGGATTAAAATGTAAATTGTAAGGTTTCAAAGATTACTTGAAGCCATTTTATTCAGGAGGAGGAAATTGGCAAGCTAACTTAGAGATCCCATACTGATGCTATGTGCTAGAGTTCTGAATATCTGTATACACTAGCTCAGTTAAAGTTGTCAACGGTTATGTGGGAAAAACCCTTTATTGGACCTCTGCTGTTAGATCCCAGGTAATGCCATTAACTTGATGCCAGCCTCAGATTTTCTGGCTCAGTATGTGGGGAGAATGATTCTCAGTGGGGCTCATGCTACAAAGCAGACAGGGAAAAATGGCACATTTTCAATATCTGCTCAGATTGACAATCAATGAGAGAAGTGCCAAGTGGGAGGGCTATAGTTATTTCTTGTCTTCTTTTTTCTTGGGTTTAAATAATGGACTGTGTATTTAGCTGGAGGTCAGTAAGCACAGCTGGTATATTAGGACTTTGCTAATTAATTTTCTCAGAGAAGAAGGGAAATTGTTATTTTCCTATGCTTGGTTATTTACATTTAGGAAAAGAATTGGAGAATAGAGGGATAGGCCTTGAAGCTTTTGAAAGTCTTGATGAAAACACTTGTAAATTGTTCTCAGCACTTATTCTTTCATTCATCTATTCTTTCATTTGACAAATATTACTTGAGTACCCAGGTATTACCTAATTTTCTATCATTACAATAATGTTTACTTCCTGACCTGTAGAATTTCTAAAGTCAAGAATAATACACTGTGGTATTTTGATCAGGAATTTTGGGAGACAGAAGAGGGACTCAACCTAGTTCCTGGGTTTAGTGGTATCTCAGCTTCACAACACCCTACTAATGAGAAAATACGAGCTCAATTTGATTTCTTGTCATGCCCTATTTCCTTTCTGAGCACTCCACCTCCCAAGGCAATATGATTTGAAAGTCTAAGATATTTCAAGAACAAGGACATTTGTTGGTACTTATATGCCAGAGGGTCAGTTGGTAGGAACAGAGATAGTTCTTAAAAGAAAACATTCAGATACCTCATCCTCAGAAATCAAGGTCCAAGAACAGCATAAAAGTTGATTAGGTCTTGAAGGAAGTTCCTGTGGATGAAGAATGTGGTCATCAGTTTGTATCCTCTTGGGGCAAAAGGAATTAGCTAGTGAGCAGAGAGTTCAAAGATTTGGAATAGCATTTTGGCATATTGCACAGAGCAGGAAATTTCCTTCTCTATTGTATATCTCATATTAATAATAGTTGATAGTCCTAATTCTAACATTTGGGTCAAGAAACTGAGTGAAGTGGTCCCATGTTAAGTGTTTTCATATGTAAACTGAGATCACAGTAAAGTCCCAACAATCTTGGGTAGTGGAACTTGACAGTCACATTTTTATAGATAGGTAAATGAGACACAGGGAGGTTAACTATCTTACTTATGTTCATATAGCTATTAATGTAAAAGAGGCAAAATTTGAATTCAGTTCCAAATTCTACCTGGCAGTAACAAATTCATATCCATAGATGAGAAAATGTGTTTGGGGGGTGGTCACATTTACATGCTGATTATGTTTGATTTCACTCTTCTGTTTTCCTTGGCTCTAAAGTTGTCATGGTGCCCCACATAACAGCTTGTGAGTGCTGAGGGTTAACCATTATATTACACAGCCATAAATTCCCCTTATAAAGAGCTGTCTCATTGGATTTTTTACTCTTGTCAATCCCTTCTAGGCACTAGCTAATCAGGTCATGAACACGTAGCAGAAACCAGAGCCAAACAGAAACTTGTCAAACTGTTTTGACTCTCTTAACATGACTGAAGCCTAGTTTTTGTGGAAACATTTTGGATACATTTGCAACTCTCAAAGCACCACTTTAGTGTGGTTTTCCATCATTCTCCCATTCCACACCTACATTTCCAATGAGTTCCTGGGCTGTTTTTAAAAGGCCATGTTGCCAGAATGGGAAGGATTTTAAGGAAAAGATAAAATGCTGTGCAGAAGTGACTCACTGACAATTAGGAAGCTTCCATTGGGCATTTTCCCTGGACTGACAGCTGAGTTGCAAATTCAGAGTAACCTGGCCAGGCAGAAACATTCCTGTAATGGCCCTTAAAATCAGCTTTCGTGGGGGAGAGGGGGGAGGCCAGACTTTTGTTTTAATTAGAAAAGAAGAGCCAATAAGTGGAGGAGGATTGTCAAGATCTCTTGCCTCTATTTCCATTGTTCCCTTACCTTTGCATAAAGACATACAGTCTCTTTCACCTTCATGTTCATGCAATCATGTTTACCACTTATTCATAGAGTGACAAATGCATATTCATTCCCAACACACACACACACACACACACACACACACACACACACACACACACACACACACACTGAGGTGGTACTGTTGAGAATTGTCATGGTGACGTGATTATAATCAATACTCTTCCCACATTATAAATTGCAATCCCATTTATCTTGTTCATCACTTGACAACCAGAGCTGAATAAAATACTTGGAAGAAACCAAATGACACTTTTGGAATGTGGCATACTGCCAGTGATGATGGTCATGTTGATGATAATGATAACTCTGACAATGATGTGTGTTACCTCTAACTAGTCCAACATAATTGAAGCTGATATTTTCATTTTGTAAGAAGGAAGTCCAAAGTGATATATCTCAATTCTTTTCTTGTCAAGATACTGTCAGAATTACATTATTCTCATGTTAGAGTATAATGAAAGCATGTCTCATTTTCAGTGTCCAGCAGTCCAGAACTTTGGCCAACCCATCCTCCTGAGCATCCTTTCAGTGATATGTGAGTTCACAGATTTCAGCAAAACTGTAAGATTAACATGTAAATTCTAAAAAATCTGATGATTCAAACAATATCTGAAAAGGGACTATGTGAGTATCTAGCAGAAAAAGAAGCTGATTTTACTCATATTGTCTATTCCCACCAAAAAGGTCCTTTCCCACTTTATTCTGATACTAATCACTCATCTTTCATGTCTAAACAGAGATTCCACCTTCTTGAAATAGCCTTCTCTGTGTCCCACTGAGCATTCCTCTGTCATATCATTGATGCTATTTCATAGTGAATATCTCTTACTGATATTCTGTAGATGGTGATTCCAAAGGATCAGGGACTAACAATTCTTTCTCATTTTTGCCCCAAGGCATCTTGGCTTTTCTGAATACTTCTATAAATATGTGAGGAGATCCAAATGAAGATCAGATTTATAATTATAGACTTGTGGCATATACAAATTCAAAATGAGGGGCATTGAGTGCTTCTAGTATCTGATGTTCATGTATGTATATATTTTTTCTGTGTGGCTTATTTTTTCCATTTCTTTATTGTCAAAGTGATGTACAGAGGGGTTACAGTTTCATACTTAAGGAAGTGCATTCATTTCTTATCCAACTTGTTAGTGGTAGAGTGCTTGCCTTACATGCATGAAGCCCTGGGTTCAATTCCTCAGCACCACATAAACAGAAAAGGCTGGGAGTGGTACAGTGGCTCAAGCAATATAGTGCTAACCTTGAGCAAAAAGGAAGCCAGGGACAGTGCTCTGGCTCTTAGTTCAAGCCCTAGGATTGGCAAAAAAAAAGATGTGTAATGTTTATACATTTTATCACATAATCTTCCAGAAGACATGATGCTACTAGCCCTGTCTCAGGAACCTTAGGATATCTAGACATGATGATTCATGCATGTAATCCTAGCTACTGGGCAGACTGAGATTTGGAGGATCACTATTCAAGGCCAGCCTATGTAAGTTAGTGAGGCCTCCATTTCAATTAAGAAATGTTAGATGTGATGGTACACACCTCTTATCCCAGCTATGTGGGAAGTGTAAATCAGAAGACTACAGTGTAGGCTACCACTAGCCAAAAGCAGGAATCTGTCTCAAAGTAACCAAACAAAAAGGGAAGCTGGAGGCATGACTCCAGGAGTATGTCTAATGGCATAAAGCCCTGTGTTTCTACTCTAGTCTTGCAAAATAAAAACAAACCTTTGGAGAAGTGGTATTAACTTTCCTAAGGGAAGTGACTAGCTATGGTTTCAAACTGAAGTCTGGTAATTCTACAAACATTCTTTTTATCCACTGTACCTCAGAATTTGTTCTAAATTGTCCATTTTTAAGTGGAAAAATAAGGGACTGCTATGTATTATACTTTGATAATTTGGAGTCACTGATATTTCTGGAATTCTATTGCTTAGATAGTAGCTGGTCTGTTGCTGCACCTTTGCACGTGTGATCATCTCATGCCAGCAATTTTGAAAAATAAGATGCTATAATTGATGTTAGCTAGTGATTAAAAATAGAGGACATGCACCATCAACTGCAAGCTCTAAATTATTTTTTACTATGAGATATTATTATTGGAATATTTCCATTTCAGATATTATTATTGGAATATTTCCATTTCATACTCTACTTTAGAAGAATGCTTTAAGCACAATATTCAAGATGTTATTGAAACATAGGTAATAGATTTCAAAACTACCTGCTGTTCTTACTATTATTATGATGCTGGGAATTACTAATGCTTTCTATAATTGTGTCATTTTACATTTTAAGGGTGAATTAATGATGGTAAGCCAATGATGACACCTTCCCTGAGCTTTGTTAGAAGTCGTTGTTAGTATATTTTTCTAAGGCTACAATTATGTAGGCCAGGAGAATCCTAAGATTATCTCAGTTGATGGCTCCTACAAGTTGTTAGTTTGTATGGCTGACTTACTTGCTGGTTACAGTTACCTGCTACTGTTCAGTCCTCTACCTAGGACATTCTTTGGGATAAGTATTATTGCTCAGTTAGGCTTCTGAAATATACTCACTCAGGGAATGTGTGAGACACCTAGAGTTCTCTTATGGAAAAGATTGCAAAAATCTTGGAGGTTAAAATTCCTGAGTCCCAACACACACACACACACACACACACACACACACACACACACACACACACCCTTCCTGAGCTTCAATGTGAACCCTATATTTGCATCTGTAGGTAATTTAAAGGCAGATAATTCCAGACTATTTTTGTCCTTAAGTAACTTATATCCTAGTTCAAAAGAAATGTCTAGATTTAAACTATCATACTATGCACTACGGAAATACATGAGGGATGTTAAGTTAAGGTGGTATCAGAGAGGGAGAGAGAGAGAAACAGAGGCAGAGACAGAGAAAGAGAGACATAGAGAAATTACATCAAGGTCTTTGAAGATCGATTGCTATGTAATTATGGTGGGATTTTAGGAAGGATTGAAAGATGAGTGTACTTCTGAAACATAGCGTGCCTTTGAGGATGAGTTTGAAGGGAGAGGGACTTGTGTAGGATAAAGAAGAAAGAATAACTTGAACCTATAACAAAATTCTATGGTGAAAGCTAGGTCTAGCTTGGGAAATGATAAAGAGAATATTGTTAGGTTTAAGAGGAGGTTGAGTCAGTAAAAATCTTTAAGTCACTATCATTGAATTAATGCATTTGCAATTTCATTCCAGTTTGGACAAAAATAAAGGCTACACTGAAAGACATGACCAAGGTTTCAAACTTTGGTGGCTTACAAGTGTGTGGAGACCATTAAATGAGGAAGAAAACATGGGAAGAAGTACTAATTTAAAGAAGAAATAAATGATAAATAACCAAGATTGATAGAACTGGAGCTCACTTGAAGTTAAGGTCAAAGTCTTTAATTTGAGACTCATCCACAAAGAGTGAGCTCTTGTAGCTGTAGTGAGTAGATGAGACAGCCCAGCAAGACTGAGCTTATTGGGAAGTGACATGAGCCAGGGTTACACCCTTGACAAGTGGCTGTTGAAAATATGGAAGAGAGAAGCTTCTAACACAAGAGATATCTATATGTATCATCAGGAACAAAAGCAACAGCAACAACAAAAAAAGAATGCAATTTTAGATTGACACAAAGAGACAGAAATTTAAGGCACAGCAGTGAATCAATAAATAAAGGAAATAGCAGACAGGACAAACAGGATGAAGTTTTCCAAGTAGCACTGGCGTTGACATTTTAGAAGTTATAGTTGACCTTTAAAAGGGTAGTTTTACTGTAATGGTGAATCGAATGGCTGGGTTAAATGTGAAAGAAAAAAAGTTGGGGGTGGATGGAGAGAGAAGCAAAAGTAGGATGTAACCTACTGCTAAGCATACTTCTGTTACCTGATTTAGTTCTCACAAGAAGTCTGGAGAGGGGCTAGGAATATGGCCTAGTGGCAAGAGTGCTTGCCTCATATACATGAAGCCCTGGGTTCAATTCCTCAGCACCACATATATAGAAAATGGCCAGAAGTGGCGCTGTGGCTCAAGTTGCAGAGTGCTAGCCTTGAGCAGAAAGAAGCCAGGGACAGTGCTCAGGCCCTGAGTTCAAGCCCCAGGACTGGCAAAAAAAAAAAAAAAAAAGAAGTCTGGAGAACATAGTAAGATATCTAATTTTCAGAGGAAGAGAATATCACACTTACTTGAATAGTCCTGTATGAGGCACTGTCCTAAGTATTTTACAAAATTTTCTAATCTTCTGCATTTGGTACTCAGAGCATCTTTGGGAGATGGATGCTAGTATTGTCTATAGGTAAGAAACTGAAGTTCAGAGTCTACATAGTATGCTTGAGGTCATATTAATAAACAGCAGAGTGTGTATTCAAATGTAGATGTGTTTACCAAGCTAAGAAAATTTATCCAATGTACAATGTTAGTATGGGACAACTACAGATGTTTTTGTACCAAGATTAGCAGAACATTTTTAGGATAATTAAAATTCTGGGAGTATACACCTATGACATAAAATCTCTCTTCATCATCTTTCAAGAAGTATAAATAGCTACAGGGCTCAAACATAGGAAGAGTATGACTGTTGAGTTTCCAACACTTCTTCAATTTTGTGGTTTACCTAGGTGGTAAAGTACACACACACCTCCATACACCCACACACATGTGTTCTGGGGCTTGAAGTAAGGCCTGAGTCCTGTCCCTGAGTTTCTTTGCTCAAGGCTAGTGCTGTACCACAAGCCACAGATCCACTTCTGGATTGTTTGGTGCTTTTTGGAGATAAGAGTCTCACAGACTTTTCTTTCCTAGGCTTGCTTTGAAGTATGATCCTTAGATCTCAGCCTCCTGAGTAGCTAGTACAGACATGACCCAGCAGCACCCAGCAAGGACATATATGTTTGAATTTGAGACTGTTTAGGTTCAAATCACAGTTTCAGTATGTCCTGGCTGAATGACAACAGGTGAATAACTCATTTTTTTTACACATGGGTTTCTTCATGTCCTCAATGGGATAGTGATAATTCCAGCCTTCTAAGATTTTTGTGAGGATTAGAGGTGCTAATAACTATAAATTAGATGATGCCTGGCACATAGTAAAGGGCTACTTCAGTGTTATAAGTGTGTGCAGATCAATAAGACCCTTCTTGTCACCTTTTTATAGTGTTTCAGTCATGCAAATTCTGGATGTCTTCTAAGGAGAAACAAGATGGAAATTTTAGCATAAATTTTATTTATTCAATGATTATTTCAATAGACACAGATTGAGTATTTTACAGGTACCAATATTAAAGGCATTACAATATGCAAGCATGAAAATAAAATAAGAAAACCTCCAAAAAGTTATTTCAAAAAGGGAAGGGGGATATGCATAAGTAACAGAAAGGTGAAATTCATCAAAGTAAAATGGAATTTATATGTTTGTGTGTAAATATCATAAAAATCACTTTGCATGATGTGTGGTATTTTAAAAATATGAGATGAAATGTATGGTCTCATATCTCATTGAATCCATATTCTTGATTGAGGAGCAGAAGGAAACCCGGTGTCAGTATTATGATAGGGAATGTCCATGGTTCTATATAAGCATCTAACAAGAGTATTTGTCCTGGCATGGAGAGTAGTCAAGGTTTCCCCAAAGAGTCAGTATCTAAACTGAGATCTGACTTCCAATTTCCTTCCAGTACCAACAAGATTTCTTCTAGTTGCCATTTTTTCAAATCTTATAGGCCTGTGGTCTTTCAGCTAATTCTGTAGAGATCTTACCTTTTTTAGGGGATACTAGAGAACGTTTTTGTGGAAGCATCCTGAATCTAGATGTACAGTCCTTAATGTTCATGGCCCCAAACCAGACTGGGCAGTGTATCAAGACCTTAGCACCATGACCTTGTCCTGAGGGAGGCAGTGTTCATAATGGAGAATGAAACCTCAGCCTACTCAAAGTGATTAAAGGTTGCTTTGGTATTTTCTTGGCAAAAATCATATCTGCAAATTACATCCTGTCTCTCTGGCCTGTATACTGTGATTTGGAATGGAAAACTGCATTTAGTGCTTAAAATTCCCACTATCATCCATAAGAGGCCATGAATTGATAGGATTAGATCAGGACTTCAATCTTAGATGAGTCCCTTCATATCTGACCTTGGAAAGGATTCCAATTCTCTCTAAGTTTCTATCCCCTTTTTGCTAAATGGAGAAAACAATAATCCTTATTGGACATTACTGTTATGAAATTACAAGGAGATAATGGATTTCTGCCTGAAATGTGCTGGTGCTACCTATATTCAATAAATGATAGTATATGTTTTACTTGCTTTGTATCAGAGCAGTGAGGACCATGTGACTGCACAAATATGGTAAATACAGAAATTTCAGAATGGAGAGGAAGCAATCCAGAAATTTATATGGAACAATAAAAGACCCAGAATAGCAAAAACAATCCTAAGCAGAAAGAACAGTGCTGGAGCAATTACAATACCCAACTTCAAGCTGTATTATAAAGCTATAGTAATAAAAACAGCTTGGTATTGGCACTGGAACAGGCCTGAAGACCAATGGAACAGAATTGAAGACCCAGAAATGAACCCATAGAACTATGCCTACCTAATCTTTGATAAAGGAGCTAAAAAAATAGTCTGGAAGAAAGATAACCTCTTTAACAAATGGTGCTGGCAAAGCTGGTTCAACACATGCAACAAACTAAAACTAAATCAATGACAAATGGATCAAAGACCTCAAAATTAAAACAGATACCCTGAAAACACTAAAGGCAGGAGTAGGAGAAATACTTGGGCTCCTTGGCACAGGATGGAACTTCCTTAACAAAGACCCAGATATGCGACAAATGAAAGAAATTATGGACAAATGGGACTGCATCAAACTGCAGAGCTTCTGCAGGGCAAAGGACATAGCTCTCAAGATAAACAGAAAGCCCACAGATTGGGAAAAGATCTTTACTGGCCATTCAATGGACAAAGGCCTCATATCTAAACTATATGCAGAACTAAGAAAATTATCTTCCTCCAAAACAAAACTGCAAAGAACAAATATCCCCCTCATCAAGTGGGCTAGAGACTTAAAAAGAGACTTCTCTGATGAGGAAATGAGAATGGCCAAACATATGAAAAAGTGCTCTACATCACTGGCCATAAAAGAAAAGCAAATCAAAACAACATTGAGATTCCATCTCATCCCAGTAAGAATGTCATATATCAAGAAATCTAACAATGACAAATGTTGGAGGGGATGTGGACAAAAGGGAACCCTACTTCATTGTTGGTGGGTATGTAAACTGGTTCAGCCACTCTGGAAAGCAGTATGGAGATCCTCAGAAGGCTAAACATAGAGCTCGCCTATGACCCAGCAGCTCCACTTTTGGGCATCTACCAAAAGGACAACAAACAAGAACACACTAAAGCCACCAGCACAACAATGTTCATCGCAGCACAATTTGTCATAGCTAGAATTTGGAACCAACCTAGATGCCCATCTGTAGACGAATGGATCAGGAAAATGTGGTACATATACACAATGGAATTTTACATCTCTATCAGAAAGAATGACATTGCCCCATTTATAAGGAAATGGAAGGACTTGGAAAAAAATCATACTGAGTGAAGTGAGCCAGACCCGAAGAAACATGGACTCTATGATCTCCCTCATAGGGAATAATTAGCACAGGTTTAGGCTAGTCACAGCAGAAGATCACAAGACCCCAATAGCTATATCCTTATGAACACAAACGATGATGCTAAGTGAAATGAACTCCATATTATGGAAACAACTGTTAGATCACTGTTGTAATTACTTTCAACATGCGATGTGAAACCGTAGCTTCTATTGTTGATGATCCTCTTGTATCCCCTTTCTGTGGTTGTACCTGCACAATATCTGTATCTTATCTTAGTACATTGGAAACCATGTATACAGGTATATAGAACTAGGATATTGAAAGCGAATACCAAAATCGAGAGACACAAGTTAAAAAAGACAAACGATTACAAAAGCAATACTTGCAAAATTGTTTAGTGTAAATCTACTGAACAACTCATGGGGGGAAAGGGAAAGGGGGCAAGGGAGGGCGGAATGAGGGAGGAGGTAACAAACAGTACAAGAAATGTATCCAATGCCTAACATATGAAACTGTAACCGCTCTGTATATCAGTCTGACAATAAAAATAAAAAAAATAATAAAAGTAAATTTCAAAATGGATATATTAGTTAATACTAGATGTTCAATTAATACTTGCTTATTTCTTACTCATCTGGATTTAATTCATCAGATTTTTCTGAGGGAGAAGTATTGGAACCTAAGGCAGAAGAAGTATCGATCCATTTTTACTGTAATTCATCTTTATATGCAACCTCACAATAAAGCCTCCATTTTAAACCCTGTCACATAGTGTCTGGAAAATTATAGGCACTTGGTTCATATATATTGCATAACAGAATGACTGACTGAATAAATAAATGAATGAGTAAGCAATTGGCATGTAGGCTTTGATAGGATGGAAACTGGCTGGAGTACAAGTGATGACTGGCAGTAGCATGACTATGCTCAAAGATGGGGCAACAGATCAGTGGGAGCCAAATGTGTAGTGGACCCAGAGAGTTTACCCAAGGTGAAGGTCTATCCCTTCACCATTGTATCCTGAGATTTGGATGACCTGATAAGTTGGAGTTTGAAATGATTCACTTGGCTCCCTAAACGGACCTTTGCTTATTCAGATGGCTTGGGATGGTGGCTACTCTTTTAAAGATATTATACAAAATTAATTAGCAAGCAATTATGAGGTGAAAAAGATCAACTTTCTGTGGAAAAAAGACAATAGGATCTAAAAAGAGACTTCTCTGAGGAGTAAATAAGAATGACCAAGAGACACATGAAGAAGCGCTCTACATCATTGGCCATAAAAGAAATGCAAAGCAAAACAACACTGAGATTCCACCTCACACCATTAAGAATGTCCATTATGAGGAAAACTAATAACAAATGCTGGAGGAGATGTGGCCAAAAGGTAACCAACCTTACTACATTGTTGGTGGGGATGTAAACTTGTTCAACCACTCTGGAAAGCAGTATGGAGGTTCCTCAAAAGGCTAAACATAGGGTTCCCCTGTGGCCCAGTGATCCCCACTTTTGGGAATCTACCCAAAAGATTACAAGCAAGACCACACTAAAGCCACCAGCACAACTATGTTCATTGCAACACAATTTGTCATTGCTAAAATATGGATTCTCCTCAGTAGATGAGTGGATCAAGAAAATGTAGTGCATATACAAAATGGAATTTTATGCCTCTATCAGAAAGAATGATGTATCATTTGTAAGTAAATGGGAGGACTTGGAAAAAATCATACTAAGTGAAGTGAGCCAGACCCAAAGAAACATGAACTCTATGGCTTCCCTCATAGGGAATAATTAGGTCATCTCTAGGATAGTCATAACAGAAGATCACAATAGCTCAGTAGCTATGCCCGTATCAACACGTAAGATAATGCCAAGTGAAATGAACTCCAAATTATGGAAATAAGTGGTATATCATTGTTGTAGATATTTTCAACATGCCATGTGAAACCATACCTTTTTTCTCTCGTATTCCCTTCCTGTGGTTTTACCCCTGCCATTACTGTAACTGATCTTAGTACCCTGGGTACTGTATATATGTGTATTGGAACTGGGTAAGGGAAAGGGAATACCAAAATCGAGAGACAAAGGATAAAAAGACAAACCATTGCGATAGCAATACTTACAAAACCATTTGGTGTAAACCAACTGTACAACTCATGGTGAGGGAGGAAAGGGGGGAGACGGGGGGAAATATAAGGGAGGTGGTAACGAGTTGGATAAGAAATGTACTTGCCTTACATATGAATCTGTAACCCCTTTGTACTTCACTCTGACAATAAAGAAGAAGAAAAAAGGACTATAGGACCCTTTTACACTGCTAGTGGGCACAAACTTTGTACCATCACTGTGGAAAACAATTTGGCACTATTTAGTAAAGCTGAAGAGGTGCATATACTCTTCTGTCCAGTGATTCCATGCCTAGGTATACCCTAGAGAAGCCATTGTAATGTAAGTGCCAGTATACATACTCACGGTGGTACTATTTGTAATTTCCAAAGGTAGAAACAATCCAAATGCGCAGCTATAAAGAAAAGATTACTAATTCGGTATATGAATACAACAGAATGCAGACAGAAGTACCACTGATTTACTTCTAGCTGAGTGTAGCAACATGGATGAACCTTGAAAAACATAATTTTGAATGAATGAAAGAAAATATTTGTGAGAAAATATACACTATACCACAATTCACAAAACAATACTGTGTGTGTGTGTGTGTGTGTGTAACGATTGTATGAAACCTATATGGAAATAGTAAACAACAAATTTATAATAGTGGTTATTTCTTGGGAGAAACTTTGAACGAAAACGTTACACAGGTGGCTTCATTTGTTTCTGAGGTGTTTTATTTCATAAGATGAATGACAGATTTGTAATGTTTTTGAATCACTTGCATAGCTTTTGCAGTTCTTAAATCAGGAAAAAAAAACAGTAAGGAAAGATGATTGAAGCATTTTCTTGTAGGCTAGTTTCCAGCATTTCTTGGCATGGTTTGTTTTATTGTGGTCCATGCTTTCAAAATACCAGACAAAAGTGGGAAGTCTACTGATCCTAGAGTATTTTGCAATGCACAGGATAAAGGTACTTTTGTGGTACTGTTGTGATGAGGTCTGAAGCCAAAAAACAATAGCTTCACACTTTAGCAAGATTATTTTGGACATGAAAGATTTCAATTGTCCAGCCTCTTTAATAAATGGGCCTTTCATTGCTCTAAGTACATTTCGGTTGCACTTGATTTGTGGCCATATGGAAATTGCCTCCTTTTCTTTTCTCACTGACAGTGAATGTGAGATGAAATGAACAATTTGAAAAATTAAATTTTTATCTAAATGATTCCCATCAAACCTGCCACATTTGTATCAAGATAAAATTTATTTCTGAGAAATGTAAAGTTACTTGGGGTATTTCAACATTGTATAGCTTCCTAGTTCTGAGAAGTAAGTAACAGAATGTCCACAGTTGTTGGTCAGGGATATATGGGCTCCTGTATCTCTTATCTTAAAGCAGCTTTGCCAATGCTAAGAAGTCTGAGAACTCATTTGCTATTTTTTTTAAAAAGGATAAGGATTTGGGGATCCTTTTAATTCCATAAAAAGTTCACAAAAATAATTTAGAAATATGTATAAATTTGGCTTTTGGTCTATTGATCACTTTCACTGAACACCTAATGTTTGTAAACACTGGTAGTAATTTATCATAATTAGTTCCACCAAAGCAGCTTTCCATCATTAGAAATAACTTACACATACATGAGCATGGCTTAAATAAATATCTAAATTGCCTTTTCATTAAAATGCACACTACACATATTTTGTGACTGAAAACTTTTTCTCATGTTTTGTAAAGTAAATCATTAGAAGGAATTTTCATAGCACTGAGGTGGAATCCAGTAAGTATTTACCTACTGGAAATGAAAGATGCCAACAAGAGGTATTTGGGTGTTTTGATCTTGGAAGATGTGTTAGGTCATTCCAATTAGTGTCAATTGGATTGGATTGGATTGGAAATTCAGAATGAGTTTAAGCTCAATTGAAGAGGGTAGCTGTTGACATATTGTATGATCTGGCATGATCATTTCAGTTTACTCACAGAATGTTGTCAAGTTAATGTTGGTTAAGACAGTTAACGTGGCTAAGAGGTCTTTCTTTTTTTAAGAAATACAATTCTATAAATTCTTTGTCACTTTGGGGACACAGCTTTGGTGAAATAATGGGCAATGTTTTCCCCTAAGGTACTTCTAATTTTCTGTGAGGACACTTCTAATTTTCTCCTTGAGTAGAAACAGGTATTTATTAGCATTATTCCTGATGTTATTAGCAGTACAAAATTCACTTTATTTTCAAGAGATTATTGGTGTATAATTTGAGAGAACTTTCTAGAGCAGTATAAAGAAAGGAATTGTACAGAAAAGTTTTTCAGTAAATTATGCCCTTTGAAGGCTTAGATTTGCCTTGTTAATTACTATGTATACTTTTTTGTATCAGAGTGTACTTAGGAGGTACACAATAAGTATTTGTGAATGAATGAATGAAAGAAGGGCTGATGAAGTATATGAAGTATAGGGACTAGGGTAGTTATGGGCTACTTATGGCCAACGAGGTTTGGAAAGTAGCTTCTTGGCTGGATTATTCACCTCTAAGGACTTTTAAAAGATTATATGGAAAGAAACTCCTCTGTGGAAGAATAGGATAGTTTAATATTTACATGATCCAATTCTTGGCTAGACTGAATTCTAAGCTTTAGCTTTTAGGGTCATGTTAAAGAAACTACTCTAGATCATGTAACCAATCAGAATTTAATAGAGGATCAAGATTAAATAAGTGATGCACTTTTTAGAAGCCAAACAGGAAGTTACAAGGTCACTAAGAGATTAGCCACAGTAGGAAGGACTTTCACTTCTGAGGTTGTACAGACAATGGAAGGACCTGGTCCAGAACCTTGAAAGCAGGCTGTCTGGATGAAGTAGAAAGCCACATGGCCTGAGTTATCCCATTAAACTTTGAGGCAAAGATGGAAGGCTGACAGCTACTCTGGCTCTACAACTTCTGCCTATAATTTCATACATCAAATGTATAAATGTACTTAGAATCCAGGGAACAGGAGAAATTTCTTATAAAGAAGACATATATATATATATGCACACATATAATTTATATCTATTATATATACAAAAAATATATATATATACAAATTGTATGTATACATTTCAATTAAATATAAAATGAAACTAAAAATTAAAAAGATAAAATATATTCAATAAACATGTAGTTATGGCCAAAGCAGTAAATCATCAAAATAAGAGATATTCCTTATTTTATAGGTACCCAAAATTTTAAAGTGTCATTTAAGTATAAGTAAACAGTTCAGTCAATGAAGGCAGTAATTAGATTAGTGTGTCCTCTATATGAAAGTAGAGAAACATTTCAGTGGCATATAAGTAAGAAGAAGAAGCAAAGAAAGGCTAGGTATCAGATCAATGTTTTGTACTTCAATGATGCCAAGGACTGGGTGTTTCTGTTGCCTTTTGGCACTGGTTTGGATAAATATTTGGGAGCAGTCTTGAAGGTATTTTGTATCTTTTAAGTTCCTTATGGTGGATCTATTGGATTACTGAACCTGGAGAAAATTCTAATATCTTTGAAACAAACAATTGATCATCAGGATCTAGCAGGTCGATTTCTGCAAATATATTTTAAAATGTTATTTGTTTGTAATGACACTGAAGATGCTGGATAATTCCATTTGTCTTTAGAATCATGTAGCATCAGTAAAACAAGCACTTTACTGGCAATGTAAGCTGAAAAGCTGGGCCAATAGTTTTATTACATTAAGCCTTTGGCTCTCTGACACCTCTGATTCAGATATTTTAGACTGAGACTTTTGAGGACATAAATTATGCAGGTAAATATTCCTTACTCTGCAGCATTTTACAAGTCTAGATTTGGCTGAGATATTTATTAGATTGTATTTTGCTTATTAGTTTTTCCTAGACTAGACTATGAGCATCATGAGTGGAGAGATTGATCTGTTCTGCTTACTGTTATATCCTCAGTACTCAGCACAATCCTTTGCAAATGCTAGATATTCAGCAATTATTTGTTGGAAAAGTGAGGGAAAGTCTCTGTGACTAGTGGACATTTTCAACAAACACTGAAAAATAGCATGAAGTCTGCTACATAGTTTAAAGATAGTCCTGTACCAAATGTAGATAATTAAAAAAAATATTTCCCATTGGAGGCTGTCTTCGAAGAAATACAATTGTTTTTGGGTCCTATTTATTATAGGACCCAGAATAGTACCAGAATAGTACTGTTTTGGCCAAAGACTATCTTGATGGCAAGTTTCTTATAGTTCCTTATCTAGAACTTCTAATTTTATCATTTTAATAGCCAAATGGGATCAAAGGTTAGGCAATTGGATCTAATATTTAGTTCTTTACTATATACAATCTTGAAAATGACAGGAAACAAATTGAGTATTCTGGTTCATGCCTTCTAGAGGCTGATAAAATTCTAGTTCTGTATAGTGTAAGTTTTCGATTGCATTCTCTTGAACATTAGCCACAGAAGATACTTTATAAGAGGGAGGAAAGCTTCTATGGTGAAATAATTTTATGTAATGCTGCCTAATATAATATTGTCTTGGAAATTCACAATGTACCTTAATTAGCATAGTAAAAGTTCTGAGAACTTATAAAGTAAACTTATTTATATTTTAATTCCAAGTTTCTTAATGTAGATAATTATAGAATTCCTCCTGTTTTTAACACTTCCACAAGATTATTTCATTGAATAGATTTTAGCAAAGTCTAATAGACTAAAGATAGTCTACCTACTGAAAGGACCAAGACCTTATATCTACACTTCATGCTGAGTAAGGATATGATTTGGCATTAGTCTTTGGGATCTCATTTCTCTCATTTTTCAGAAGGCATCACATTAAGAGACCTTAGTTATAATTTTTTGTCATTTTAAAGTTTTAAGTAAACTCATAATAAATACCAAGATAAGCTTAAGATAATATTTATTTCTGTGAGAACTATATAACTAAATTCATATTTCATCTTAAGAAATTGTAGCTTCCTGTGCTCACTTCGGCAGCCATATACTAAAGTTGGAACAATACAGAGAAGATTAGCATTGCCCCTGCGCAAGGATGACACAGAAATTCGTGAAGCATTCCATATTTTCAGATAATAAAATACAATTTAATAAAAAATACTAATGCAAAATTGAAATAGGAATGATATCTTCTCATCAATTTCATGTCAGGGGAGAAATGCTTGCTTTTCTAATTTCTGTTTCCTTATGTTTTACACTTCAGGTTTGTCACATAAAATGGAAACTGTACAATGATGAAAAAAGAACTTGTAGCTTCTTAGAGACAAGTATGGTCTGATACTAATGCCTGCTCCTCAATGATATAAAAAAATCAAATCAGTGGATGAAAAAATGTGTTTGGTACATGACAAAGAATGTAGGAAGCTAGATTCTACTCTGATCAAGTTGTATTATACATATAAATTGACATGTTAAATTGTAGATCTCTTGTACAACCATTTGAAGATCAAAATTCTAAAAAGGAAAATAGCATGTATAAATAGTTAATAACATAATATGTATTTATTGATATGAGTTATTTACCTGTTTAAAATGGGAAAGACAGATTATAAACCAACTGTGTTCATCGAGTGGGCATAAAAAATACGGAATTAAAATTAAAATCTCACAGTTGGTTTATTTCCACCTCCATTTGATTGCTTGGCTTGGTTTATGTGATAGTTTCACTTCATGCACACAGTTATTGCCTCAATTAGAGAAAAAAATATAAACTGACTTGATGTTTAATAATAATTTCTCATAGAACAATTCCTTTTTGAATACACATCATAATATTATTGCTGTTGAAAGGAATTTGTTATAAAATAGAGGTTTCTCCTAGAGAGAATTAATCACCCAATGAACGTTTATTGAATTTATATGCTTATATCTGCAGTAAGAGCAGTAGAAAACACAATTAAGATGCTCTAAGCCAGTGACTTAATTTTAGAATTACATTTGGATGTTTTAGAATGTCGGGCTGTGGCAGATACTGACAGCTATATTGATTAGTGTAAGCATATCACTCAGTGTAGCTCACAGTGCATCGGGTAGTGTAAATATGTATTTAAATGCTATGATATAAGTATTTGTAAAGCATGGTTGAAGAACCAAAGCAATAGTTACAGGGGTTAACTCTACTTTGTGAACTTTGAAGTCTCCTTCCTGGAGATCAATGAGATCGAAGAGACTTGAAAGTTCACAAGAAGAGCTAATATGAACTAGGTCCTTGAAAAAAGGCAGTAATACTAAGGTTAAAAACGGAAAAT
Source organism: Perognathus longimembris pacificus (assembly GCF_023159225.1). Classification (NCBI taxonomy): domain Eukaryota; kingdom Metazoa; phylum Chordata; class Mammalia; order Rodentia; family Heteromyidae; genus Perognathus; species Perognathus longimembris. The sequence goes on from NC_063188.1 coordinate 22,583,723, forward strand.
TAGGAGTTGGAGGCATGGCTCAGGTCATAGAGCATTAGCCAATGAGCAAAAGCAAGTCTTAGGTACTGAGTTTGAGTCCCAGAGTCCAACAACAACAAAAACTAGTAAAAGAAATAACACAGAAAAGTAGTGAAGACATATGTGAAAACACAGTTGAATGAAATGGTATATACAACTCAAGATGTCTGCAAAACATCATGTTTATCTGGTATGACTATTTCATGGGGCCTCAGCAAGTTTGAACCTGGAAATGTAGCTTGGGATGACAGTGGAAGCCCTCACGCCACAGTAACATTTTGTCCCATTTAGTGGAAGTGATACTGAGTTATCAGAGTGTTTTTCAGTTGGAAAATAGCACGATTGTGTTTTCATGTATACAAGGCGAGGACTCCACCACGAGGCCATATTCCCAGCCCCGCATGATTGTGTTTTAAAAACATTAATGTGGTAGCAGCCTGTAGAGTGAATTTAAGAGTGATCACACTGGAGGAGGAAATATTGTTTAGAAGGGCCTCTTAAAATACCATGTTAATAAACATGATATTAGTGGGAATAGGAAGAAAATAAAAGATTTGAGGGCAAAATATAAGGTAGAATCTGCAGAATATATAGACTAAGCAGACATGGGTTGCCTGGATAGGGTTTGGGAAATCAATGACTCTAAACGTTCACACAGTGAGACCAAAGGATATTATTAGGAGAGAATTACAAATGCTCAATAAGAACATGGGAATGATCATGTAAAATGATATTTGTCAAAATTAACTACAAGAAATAGAAAGGGGTTTTTTTGTTATTTTGCTTTTTGGTTTTGGGGTTTTTGTTTCTCCTTTCTGTTTTTTTTAATTTTTATACCTTTTGTCTTATGCGTGTCTGTTTTGAGGAGGGTAAGAGGGAGCACAGAAATGGAGGAACAAAGAGTGAGGAGATGTAGCAGAATACTCACTAGATACTATGTTGAAAATGAACTACACAACATGTAGAGGAGATGTTTGGGAGGAAAAAACTGAGAGAAAACGAGGGAAGAGGTGACACTGTTGACACTGTAGGGGGGAAATGAGGGAGGAGATAACAAATTGTATAAGAAATGTACCCACTACTTTACATATGAAACTGTAACCCCTCTGTACATCACTTTGGCAATAAATAAGTAATTATTCAGAAAAAAAGAAATGTACTCATTACCTGACTTGTATAACTATAACCTTCTGTACATCACCTTTACAATAACAATAAAATATATTTTAAAAAATCAATGCCAGATGAGATTAAGAAAGTGAAGACAGTTATGCCATAATTTATCATTTATGATACGGAGTTTAGTAGGAGGCACGAGCAATATTTCTGCCCTTTTAGTTAGAAACTTTCTTTTGTTTACTAGGCCAGAACTCCACATATTCTTCAAGATATTTCTACAGAATAGTCATGAAGTCTCCACTGATCACAAGAAGAGAAATAGAGCAAGACTCTACAGCATTCTGTACTACAAAAGAGGTAAAAATGTAAGGTAGACCAGGAAGAATGAGTTCATACCACAAAGGAATAGAAGGCCATTCTAGGTTGGGGAATTAGCACAGTCAAAGACAGAAAACTAGGAAAGATTATTTAACACCTGGAACTATAAGAAATTCAAAGTAGCTAAAGTGTATGTGGTAAAAATGGTGGGAGAAGAAATCTAAAATTAAGTTTTCACCAATATCAAAATCAAAGATTTGGGGTTGGGAATGTGGCTTAGTGGTAGAATGCTTGCCTTGTATGCATGAAGCCCTGTGTTGGATTCCTCAGTACCACAGTAACAGAAAAAGTTGGAAGTGGTGCTGTGACTCAAGAGGTAGAGTGCTAGCCTTGAGCAAAGGGAAGCCAGGGACAGTGCTCAGGCCCTGTGTCCAAGCCCCAGGACTGGCAGAGAAAAAAGTCAAGGATTTTGCACTTTACCAGTAGGTAATGAAGAACTAATAAGATATCATCCATTGATTTATAAAACACTGGATTACATTATGATATTTTGCATATACATACAATGTGACTTGATCACCTTCTCTTTTTAAAAACACTGTATTATCTTTAAGTAGTTGTACAAAGGAGTTGCCATTCAACAAGTCCATTTATGAATGTAATCTATCTTGATCATTGTCACCCCTTTCAACTTTCTCTCACATCCTTCCCAACCCACCCCTTCCCTCACTTTTCTTAAAGTTTGTAGGATACACATTGAATTTTTGTCTGCATTCTTTCTTCGGTCTTCTCTTCATTTTCTACCCCCTCTCTTAACCCCATCCCATTACTTTCAAATACATTTCCTGGTCCATCACCCTTTCTTGTCCTCTTTCCATTCCCCTGGATTCCCACAATAGACCCTGTGAACACTCAGGATTTTTTAGGCTTCCTTCAGAATAACCTCTGACATTCTGAGACAGAAGATCAGGGTATGTACCAGATTAGAAAGAGATCTCAAGTTTCCAAGTGTCAAAGTGGTGTGTTATCACAGTAAGTCTGACTAAGAGTAACAATCAACCCCTTATTTAATTACTGCTATTGTTCAAGCCAGAGGAAAAAATAGTGCCAACTCCCTAGTGTTCTATTTACCACCATGGTATGGGTCAAGACAGTTGTCAGATCGATGTTAGATTTAGAGTTAGGGCCAGAGTTGTTCTCACTGCAGAGGGCTCTTGATCTAAAAGCTCGTTTTTATTTTTAGACATGTAGAATAGAGATAGAGAGAAGGAAGAGATAGGAATGAAAATATTTTCCCTCTAAAGAGGGAAAAGTGCTTCAGCCAAGACCCCTAATAAAGAGATCTAGGTGTAGATATGTAGAAATGCCTCCATGAAGCTTCCTGTCATGAAGTTTTCCACTGGAGGTGGAAATGTATGTATGAGCATGGGTGACTCCAAGGGAGAGCCCGAATTCTTGGCCGTAATTCCTTCCTTAATTTCACTGGCTATGCACCAAGTCTGGTGTCAGGAGAACAATTTCTCCCATGAGGCCTGCCAAGCAAACACTAAAAATTGTCTGTGCACAGGCATGAAAGTAAAATATAAGATTCAAGTCTAGGGCTGGACTTTTCAAGAAATATATTGGGAACCAAGATGAGTTCCAGGTCCAATTTTGCCAAGGATTCACAAGAATTCTCTGAATAGTTACCCTTTATCTTTGGAACTCTGTTTCCTAATTCATCAAAATGAAGAGAGTCTTGCTTATTAACCTCATACTCAGCCTATAAAGGTCTTTTCATCTCTGATGTTTCTTTAATTCACATTCATTTGTAACTGATTCATGAAAACTAAAAAACATATGTACATATTAGTGGTAAACAATATATTTGATACAGGTGTATTTTGTGTAATGATTAAATCAAATTACACATATCTCTCACCTACAAATTCCCATTTATTTCTTTTTGATGAAAAATCAATTATTTCAGCTTTTAAAAACAGTGTATTACTATCTATTTCATAGTATACAGACCTTCTTGGCTCTTTCATTAAACTGTAACTTGCTACTCACTGACCAACCTCTCCTTCCTTCTCCTTCCTCCTGCTAACCCCATCCTATACTAACCACCATTCTACCCTCAGCTTCTACGAGAGCAAATTCTTTTAGATTTAATATATGATCTCTGATGTGTTGTAGTTTCACTTACAACATAAAGTGGTTTGATATACCTCCTTATACACATAAACACACACAATTAATTAGGAAAAAACAAATAATGACCACTATGCAGCCTTTTAAGCCTTTGCCTTAAGATGGTGACTCTCATCTTAGAAAACTGGAGATTTTATTTGAATAACACTGTGCTTTCTGGAAATTTTGTTTCACAAATCCTAGACAAAAGTAAAAAATAGACTCTACTATTTATGATCTGAAGACACAAAGCTAACTTGTTATTGTGAGAAGGACTGAATAGGACATAGTAAAGCATCTGCAAATGGTGCCTTGTACTTAACAAGTCACCTCAGCAGTAAGTTTCAGTTGGTCTTAGTCATCTATGCAAGCAATGATAATGAATTATTTCAAAACAGGTCTCTTGCTTACTTCACTTTGGTTCCATGGCCCAGAACATGTAGTAGGTAAGAAAATACATATTGTTATAATTAACATCATGATCAGTAGCCACTGATTATTGGATGTTACTACATTTTAAATATATGTGCTTGTTTATTGTTGACAGTAGCACTATGAACACTCTTGTTATTATTATTAATTGTACTTATTTTGGTATTGAGGATCAAATCCAGAGCTTTGACCATGCTAAATTCATGCTGTGTTACTGAGCTATAACCCTAATCTAGTAAATAGTATTACTTTTCCCTTTTAGAAGGTAGAAAAATTAGCCTAAAAAGTGCTGCATGGCTAAATCAGAATTAATTAGCCAATAACTGGCAAAATATGAGTCTAGTGTGTATAAATTCAGAGACTATTCTTGGCTTATCTTTTAGTCAGATCAATTCAATTGAGGTTCTTGAGTGGCTTATCATTAGATAATTGTGAACATATTTGACCAAATCAACCACTAGCATTCTTTTTCCTGTTAGACATTAAAAGTGAATTCACACATAGTTTGCTAAATATATGTAATTTTATGTAGAAATGAACAATCTGGACTGATATGCCTGTACATTATATTAATGTACCTCTTAACAAAGTTTCTTCAGGGATGGCCCAAGCTCAGTGAAACAATCTTGGTAAGTGAGTAATGTAAGATTCATAGAGGATTTTGAAACCTAATATAAAATATAGACCTGAAGCATTAGAGGTCACAATGAATGCATGTTTCACATGGCAATGGGAGGCAGAAGTGAAGGCCATGATTAATGTTTAGGCTCTGGTTAGCTGAAGATATTTCATTTTTTACTCCTAGGGGGAAAAGGCAGTAAGGTATTATCATCCAAAAATAACCTTGCCTCCCTGATCCATAGCTTGAGTCTCAGCATTTCTGTTTTGACACAGAGAGAAGTTCTGAACAGTCAGTTGCTATAGCATTTCTTTGGCATTGATTATTTTTTCCCTGGATTCACTAATGTTTTGAGTTCTAAGTGGTGATACAAAGGGCCATAATTGAATGCTCAGCAGCCTGAATAAACTCCAAAGAAAGCAAAAAATCTTTCGATTGAAATGAGAAAATACTTTAAGAATATCTAACCTCAAAAACACAAGACAACACTTTTATCATGTTGGAAATTAATGGGTTAATGAATTCATTTTTCACAAAAGTCTACATCTGAGTGTCCTTAAATAATAAGTCTGGTAATGTACAAATATGATTGCTTCCATAAAAGTGAAAGTCACTGTGGTGCTGGGAATAAAACATGGATAATGGAAAAAGAAATCCCTTGGTTGGAAAAAAAAGATAATCCACATGTCAGGTCTGTGACCTTGGGCAAATTACTTACCCTTTCTGTGCCTTCATTTCAGTTTTATTGTTTATGTGGAAAGAGTGATAGCAGTATTTTTTCTATTTCAGTTATTGAGAGGTTTCAGTATAACATATGGGCAGTGCTTAATACAGTTCCTGGCCACATATTCAGCACTAGAAAATGCTAGTTGCATTCTTTCCCCTAGGTGAAAGAGCTATTTTGGTGTAGAGAAGAAAGCATGAAATGAAATCTAGAAGGATGAGAGACATAGCTCTTGAAAGATAAATCATAATGAAGATTACCAGTGTTCAAAGCATGACACAATTCTGCAACAAACAATGGTATGATTTCTATAAGTGGTTTGGGCACAGTTTTGGGGAACAACTTTCTGGAAGAAAGGGATAGCTGCCAAAACATGAAGACAGCATCAAAGTTTTCATAGGTAATGCTATGACCATCTAATATGGCAGATGACCTTTCAGCAAACTCCTGTGGTGTCATCCCTGTGTACTTTGGAAGTGAGTGTTTACACAGGTCATATTTTTCAACCCACACAGTTACTGGAAGTTGAGGGAAAGTTCCCATTTTTCTGATAAACATCATATATCATCATATATACATAGGTATTGAGTCTTTATGAGCCTCTCCTAAGGAATATCCTCCCTTGGTCTCATTATGTGAATGTCTAAAGGCCAGGATAGTTTACCATGTCCATGTGTAATTTTTTTTGTCATTTATCATATAGTATGTTTACTTGTAGATTTATAGGCACATTCTAATAACTGAAAATGAGGGAAACCATGCAACCCATGTTTCTCTGGGTCTGGCTTACTTGCTTAATATAATTGTTTCCAAGTCATTCCATTTCCTGATGAATGTTACAATAGCATTCTTTCTGATGGAAGAGTAGAATTCCATTGTGTACACATACCACATTTTCTTGATCCATTTTTCCACTGAGGGGCATCTGGGTTGCTTCCGTATCTTGGTTATGGTAAACAATGCTGCAAAAAACATGGTTGTGCTGGCAGCTTTAGTGTGGCCTTATTAGTGGTCTATTCTATAAATACCCAGGAGTTAGATTGCTAGGTCATAGGGACGCTCTATGTTTAGTCTTTGGAGGAACCTCTATACTGCTTTCCAGAGTGGTTAAATAAGTACATTCCCACCAATAGTGAAATAGAATTCCTTTTAGGCCACATCCCTATAAGCATCTGTTATTGTTACTTTTCTTGATAATGGCCATTCTTACTGGGGTGAGGTGGAATCTCAATGTTGTTTTAATTTGCATTTCTCTTATGGCCAGAGATCATGAACATTTCTTCATGTGTCTATTGTCTTACCAGTTCTTCTGAGAAGCCTCTCTTTAAGTCTTCAGTCCATTTCACTTATTAACTGGGTTGTTTCTTTGAGGGTTTATTTTGGGTGGGAGTGTATTTTTTGAGATCAAAGTATATTTTAGATATGAGGCCCTAGTCTGAGGCAAAGCTAGTAAAGATTTTTTCACTATTCTGTGGGCATGCTACATATCTTGCTAGAAATGTTTTTTGCCATGCAGAAACTCTTCAGTTTGTTGCAATTCCATTTATTTCTTTGATTTGTAGTGATTCTGGATCTTTACTAAGGAAGTTTTGACTTGTGCCTACAAGCCCTAGTGTGTCCCTATTCCTTGCTATAATATTTTCAAGGTGTCTGGCCTTACATTGAGGTCTTTGATGGAACGTTCTTATTTAAACATAACAATATCATTGTTGCTATTTGGAGAGAGAAAAATATAAATAAATAATCAGTGTTGGAAAGGATGTGGGGAAATACACTCATATTAACTTGCTTGTATAAGTGTAAATAAGTATAACACTTTGGAGGATGGCTTGATGATTTCCATACAATGTTGCAAAAAGTATGGCAGCCCACAAATTCTACTTCTATAAGTATATGCCAGAAAAAAATACCCCAATACGCATATAAGGACGTATGCAAATGAGGTTGATATGGAATTACTAGGAATGGTCTGACAGCTCATAGTTGAAGCATGCATTGTAGCATATTCCTGAGATAAAGAAGCATACAGCCATTTAGAAGTGAGATGTATGTGAGGTAAAAAACAGACATATTCATGATTTCTTGATGATATATAAAAGAATTTACAGTAGAGTGTTTATAGAATGCTTTGATTTTGTTTCATAAAATTTAAGAAGAATCCCAATTGTTTATATTTTGATTTCCAAGAACAAAGCTATACCAGGATATGAGTTACTGGTGGGGTCTGGAGATGAGAATCTCAAGGGGTTTCTTTCTGAACTTCTTTACAATTTAGATGTCTGCATTATTTGAAATTCTTTTGATGAACATGTTTGCCTCTCGTGGTCTTTTCTGTCAATCAATGTAAATAAATATAAGACAAGCACTGGTGGTTCATGCTTATAAGCCTAGCTACTCAGGAGGCTGAGTTCTGAGGACTGTGGTTTGAAGTCAGCCTGGGTAGCAATGTCCCTGAGACTCTCAGCTCCAATAACTACCACAAATCTGAAGTGGAGCTATGGTTCAAATGGTAAGGCCTTGAATATAAAAGCTGAAGGATAGTACTGGCCCCTAGGTTAAGCCCCAGGGCTAGCATATGCACACAATATCAAACCAAATATATGTGACAAATTGGCAGTCATGTCTAGCTTTTCTTTAGTTTATATTTTCTGGGTTTTCAGATAATATTATGACAGCCAAATTTATTACTATGTGCTGATCAATGTTGTGATTCTTTTACATATAATCTTCCCAAATGCTTACCTTTACATTATACACATAAAATCTTTACAAAGTCTTTCTGAGATAGAATGAATTGTCATCTGAGTCTCAGAGGAATTGCTAAATATCAATTGTCTTGCTAGTGACAGAGCCCAGCTTCAGAGCCAAGATGCTTAAGCAGTGTGCCCTACTGTAACTCAAATGAAAGAATAGATGACACAATCTATGTTTTCAAGGAATTTAGAGAGTAAATAGGAAGTGTCTCACTCTCTTCCTCTTTGCCACTTTCTCTCTGCCATTTTCTCTTTCATATGTATATATACATTAAAATACACAAGAGAATATAATACCATGGGTCCTACTAATGAGTGTTACAGGAATCATCAAGGAGAATGTTCATTACAAGCTCAAGGGATTGGAAAAATAGTACTTGGAGCTGGACCTATCTATAGCTTATTTTCTCATGCAGTATCTCTTGTGGCCAGACTATGTTTAGTGAGGCAGCTGATAGAGGTACTACTATAATAGCCTATGGCTAAGGAGTAACACAAAGCCTCGAAAATCATCAAGCCCTCTGCCTATATGATACTCTTACAGTGGGATATTGCAGTAGCTCTAAATCCAAACATGGTAATGGAAGTCGTCCTCTTGTCCTGTACCACAATGAAACTATATGTAGATTAGGTCCTGAGAGTCATTATAGCACCCTGTGGTTCAGTTACATCCTTCAAAAATATGGAAGAATTGCATCTACGGTTATATGAAACACCATAGCTGGAAGAACATTTTGGATGCCCTCTATCCATTTTAATTGATATAAAAAGTGAGGCTTTGAAAAACTGAGTGGTTTTTCTCCAGGTCTCATTGTTGTTATATACTTTATAAGTAGCAGGATGTTAGTTTCTTTGGAAGTAGAATATGTCACTTGGCTACAGGATTCCTTTTGCCTTGTGATTTGAATAAGGGATTAAAGGATCTTTTACATAGAATTTGCTTTATTTTCTCTTTATTTCTCTAAATACACACACATGTTAACATATAATAATTTTGCTTTCTGATTTTTTTGCCTCTTTTTGGTTGGTTATAGTTTAACCGTCTATGTAAAGTATTGGTAGAATTTGAGTAAGTACTTTTCTTCTCTGAACATGAACAATGAGGGAAAAATCTTTTATATTCCCACTTTTCACAAAGATATCATGGCTAGAAGATAGAATCCTGAAAATTTACCTCAGTTTTCAAAGATGGTATTTCATTGCTTGGAGGACAATGAGTTAGTACTTCCAAGACGTAATCAATTAAAAAGGGCCACAATTAGAGTTATGTAATAGGGTGAAGGAAAAAAAGACAAACTTACAAAACAAAAGGGTGGAAAGAATGTGCTGTGGAACTTCTGGGAAGACAGCTGAGGAGCAGTAGAGCCCTAGCTGAGCTCCCTCCGACATCACAGTTTTACCACTCCAGAGAAACTTTTGTTCCTAGAAAGACAGCCCAAGTAAGTTATAACAGTACAGGGATTCTGGCCAGAAAGGAAAAATTGATTTTGCTGGCCTGAGAAAACAAATTTGAGCTGCGGGCGGTGACCCGCCTCCATGCCAGTGCTGGCGTCAGCAGAGCACCTCGCACTCCTTGCACCTAAAGCACACAACGGAGACCAAGGAGAAATCCTCCAGACCATGGCAGACACACACGGATCGCAGGCTGAGCACAGATGAGCCGAAATCACAGAGAAAGCCTGAGTACCCCAGGAACGACATTCTCACTCGCGCCCACAGAGCAGCTCCTTGAAGGTAGCCCTTTCCCCACCGCCATAGCAAAGCGCCATCTTTGACACTGGCATAGGGTCAGACCAGACTGGAACTAAAGTGGGCCTGGGGAAAGCGAGGACAAAGGAGCCATCTTTGAGAAGGGCAAGAGGGACTGACCAGCGGCTCACACACTCCTATGAACTCAGCCAGAGGTGCCCCGCCCTCCCTGCTGGAATTTCTAAATTAAAACCGAAAGTGGCGAGCAGCTGCTGGCGGCATGGAACTACCAGATGGGAGAACAAACAGTTCCCAAGACAGATAAATGGTCCCGTCACAGAGGAATCCCAATTCCCAGCCCAAAACGAAGCTGAATTCCATAGCCAGCTCCGCCCAGGAGGCCACCCTGCTCAGGAGGGAAGAACCTCCCTCAGGCAAGCAACTCTCAGACAGGTAAACCAGGTAAGAGTTGCCCCACCCTGCTGAGTCCACAGCCAGGCATTAAAGGTTGCGGCCCCACAGTTTCTGAGACTGTTCATGTCCACCATCTACAGTGGACGCCTAAGTCTTACCTGCTACCTGTGTGAACCACAGAGCCCCAGGATTTCACTAATAGGGGAGGAGGGTCAGAGCAGATCCACCCCTGCAAACTGAAAGCAAGTCAAACCAGCCAAGCAGCAAAATAGACTGCAGACCATCGCAGGGACACCAGAGACTGTAGAAAGCACACCCAAACAAGGAAGACTCCATTTTTTTTTTCAAAACATTATTTTAAGTGTTTTGATTTTTTCATTTCTGAAAAGTCATTAGTTTTTTGTTTTACATTTTTACCTGTTTGTTTTATCAAATTTTTGGGGAGGTTGTTTATTTTTCTGTTTTTTTTTTAATAACTTTTCTGTTTTGTGCATTTGTCTTCCACTATTTTTTATTTATCTCTCTCTTCACATTCTCTTTCTTTAAAAATTTAGTTTCCTATGAATAACACCTCAACTCTTTTCTGCTAACACTCCATTGTTAGGCTCATAAGTTGGATCAAAAATCAAGATCCATTTATTCTGTCTAGTCAATTGTAAGCCTTTGCAATAAATGTGAGGTTGCTTTTTCCCCACTAATAAGCAGAAAGTTAATTTTCAAAGGCGACATATTTTATTGCACCTATACTTGATTCTTTTACTCCCCAGTTTATAAATGGTTATTTTCCCTTTAGTTGGTTATAGATGGTATGGGAAAGAACAGACAATACCTGTTAGGTCTGTAGATTTCTGAGCTGTGTGTCATGGAGATTGTTTTTTGAAGTCTTAGTTCTATATTAGCATCTCTAGTATTTTGACTTCTAATCTCAAACACAGGAAGATTAGTTTGGGGGATGAGTCATGTAGTGTGTAAGCATACTAAAGAGTGGCTGAAAGGTGCCTTGTTTCTACTCTGTTGTGGAAAAGCTCTGATCCATGGCAAATAGACATAGTCATCTACATTTGTTCTTAGGCTTTACTGAGCCCATTGTTTCTTGAGTTTCTCTGGTGCTTTTCCTATCTACCTGTACATAACATCTGGTCCTTAAGTCTCCTTTCTCTTCTCCATCTAAACACCCAAACACCTGTTTCTTCTTCCTTTCATTTCATTGAACTTTCTGAGTTTAGCCTACTCCCCCTAATTCTAAAGATCTTAAAAAGTGATTTCTTCCAGGAAGCATTATTTAGCACCTGTGTTATACCATATCTTCCCATATATATTTAGACACTCTGGGGCTGGAAATATGGCCTAGAGGCAAGAGAGCTTGCCTCATATATTTAGACACTCCTCTTTAATGTTACCTTGTAACACCTTATTTTATCAATCATCATCTATTTATGTGGCACATTTATTCTATACACATAATGCTCAAGGATGAAGAACAGGGTGTTCTGGGTCTGGGTCTACATCAGATCGCAGAGTGCTTGGCTCAGAGGAATAGCTTAGGCTGTATTTTTAAAATCAAACTACATGCAGAGTCATGAGATGATAAGGGACAGTAATTATTTAATCAGATGATTCACATCCCTGTTAGAGTTCATTTTGAGAACTAGTAGTATTTAACATACCTAAATGTAAGATATAGACAGAGCTTTAGTTGCAGCAGCATGGAAAACAGAAAAGGGCTGTCACTGAGTCATATTTATAACCTATTTTCCTGACGTGAATTGGATTTCATGGGTGGTTTGTCAAGTCCAAGGATTCACAGTAACATTCAAAGAGCTCTCTGTGCTCATGGTGAGTAACAAGGTGCACCTGTCCTAATTGATGCAGCTGTTCATTTGCCATCAGGGAGGCAAGTAGTTACAGGCCAGGATTTGCTGGTGTTATGGAGAATCACCAGGAGCTAAGCTGATCTATCAAACAATGATGGAATGAGGTCTTTTCTTAAATGAAGAATACTGATGTAAATAGGAAGGAGGAATAGAAGGAGAGTGTGGGGAGTGGAAGGAGCATGTACTTTATCTATATACTTTAGACTTTGCATCAAAATAACAGTAAATATTTAGAAAGTATTAACTCTGTACAAAGCATTTGTGCTTAGCATCTTACAAGGATCATCTCATTCAATTCTAATGATGTTATGAGATAATACTACACATAACCTCATATTATACATGAAAACAATAAGTCTGGAGTAAGTGAAATAACTTTCTATGCATCACAGAATTGATGAGTGAGTGAGTTGGGAGTTTAAACTCAATTTGTTTGATTCCAAAGCACATGTTGTTTCCTATAATTTAAAGTCAAATTTTTTATTCAGCCAAAGGCACAAAACTGAAAGGTACAGGGCTGGGGATATAGCCTAGTGGCAAGAGTGCCTGCCTCGGATACACGAGGCCCTAGGTTCGATTCCCCAGCACCACATATACAGAAAAAAAACGGCCAGAAGCGGCGCTGTGGCTCAAGTGGCAGAGTGCTAGCCTTGAGCGGGAAGAAGCCAGGGACAGTGCTCAGGCCCTGAGTCCAAGGCCCAGGACTGGCCAAAAAAAAAAAAAGAAAAAAAAAAACTGAAAGGTACAGCTGAATATTTTATGTATGTATAAATCTCCAAGATGATCATCCAGGTCAAGACATAGAATATTTACATCATCCCACTAAGGTCCTCTGTGGCCCTTCCCCATCAATATCACCCCCTATACACTCATACATTCACAACAGAAGTAAGCACTATTCTGATTTGAATTACCATATATCAGTGGTTCTTGAAGTGTGGGCCATGAACCAACAGCATCAGCATTACCAGGAAAACCATTAGAAACAGAAACTTTCAGTCTCTACCTCAAACTAACTGAGTTAGAAGTGGGAATAGGTGCAGAAACGGTGCTTTAACAAGCTCTCTAGATGGTTCAATTGTACAAGAAAGTTTGAGAAGTGCTACACTGAGTAGATCCGCATATTTTAGAAATGAGAATACATAAACAGAATCACATGTTATGTGTCCTTTTGTGTCTGGCCCTCCCATTCTGAAAAAAAAAACTATCTATGATATTTGCTAATTAACACTAAAGGAAATATATTGTCTTGCAGTCTTGTATAGAAAATAATTTGTGGAAATCCAAAATTAAGGTCTAAATTGTGAAGGAATAAAACAAGCCATTATATATATATATATATATATATATATATATATATATATATATATATAAAATACACTTTCAGAAAGGCAAATACTCTTACAACCATTTCTGTCTTTCTTGCTTCCTAATGCATGAACTTTATTTAAATAAGAAGCATAGAATCTATTCTACAGTAAACACCAAAACTTAAAAGACATATATGCAATGCAAAAGTAAAGACAGACTTAAAATCATGTTAATATCAATGACTTATCTTTTCTTGATAGAATAGTATGTATGCTAACACTTACTAATCGAGACCCTCAGCAAACATACTAGTATTTTGTGTTGATTCCCAAGGCTGTGTTAGAATCCTTGTCAACCAATTATCCTTAGCAGAAACTATCAATTTATCATAGCGGGTATAGGATATCGCTTAATTTCGTGTGTGTGTGTGTGTACCAGGAAAGAGAATCAAAGTCACATTTTCTCTGTGACCTATTTTCTTTTGCGATTACATTTAAAATTTGGGTATCTACGACAGTATTTCAGGCTATGGCACCATAGAAAGGTGATAGAGCCTTAAAGCAGTAAGAACTAGTTGGAGGAAGTAAAGTCATTAAACTTATGCCCCTGAAGTGGATATTGGAATCACAACTCTCTCCTTTCTATTTCCTTCCTGGCCACCAGGAGATGAATAGATCATTGCTTCCATGTGCTCTGGAAGCATTAAGCATCAAGCTATCAGTGGCCCAAAGTAACAGGGCCAAAAATCCAGGAACTAAAACCTCTAAAAGAATGAGCCAAAAACAAACCTTTCCCTTTTAAAAGTTAATTGGCTAATGTGTTTTATTATGGTGATTGAAAGCTTACTAATGACTTCTAGTAGTAATACTCTTTTTGTTGAGGATTTTGTATTGGGGCTTACTTCATTCACATGAATTGTTTCATTTACTCTCTAGAATTCTGCTGGCCCAATGTTATTATTCCCCATCTTAAATATAAAGCTGAGATGCCCACATCCACAAGAAAGAGCTAAGATTCAAATCTAAGCTATTTGATTCCATATATCATGGTTTTTAAAGTACTATCCTTAATTGAATATAAGATCATTAGATTTCTTTAAGAGTACCTAAAAGAGCTGGGTGCTAGTAGCTTATGCCTCTAATACTAGCTACTCAGGAGGCTGAGATGTAAGGATTGTGGTTCAAAGCCAGCCCAGACAGAAATGTCACTGTGAGACTCATATTTCCAATAAACTACTCATAAAAGGCTGGAAATGGAGCTATGGTTCAACTGGTAGAGTGCTAGCTTTGAGCAAAGGAAGCTCAGGGAAAGACCCCAGGCCCAAAGTTCAAGCGTCAAAACCAGAAAAAAAAAACAAAAAAAACCTGTACCCTAAAGAACCTTAACTTCCCAACTGTAGCTGAAAGTGTCTCAGGCCATTTTGGTGTCATAATAAGAATCTAGTGAACATTGTAGGGTGTTCATTACCGTCACTAGTCACATTTCAGAATGAGAGCTGTCAGGGACAAAAGTAAGGCAATTGGCTGTAGATCTAGATTGAGCTCATCCTTATGGTATAATTTTCCCTATTTATTTCTAAGCACCATATGACAGTTATATAGATATATAGATAGAGCCAATGATAGAGAAAGAGATAACTTAAGTTTTGAGCTATTGTCAAGCAAGTAAATTTACTTATTAAACATGTAATATATCTCTACTGTACCATATATCAGACATTGGCAAAGACATATTTTTTTCATGTCTGTTCTCCCATCCCTATACATTGTTCAAAATATTTATTCAATGAACAGAGGAATGAAAGAAAGAAATGCATGCAAAGTTCCAGGCAAGACACTGAGCTCTGGGGTATGAGTTTAAATTTTATGTTTGTCATTTCCATTGTTTTCCTTTTCTTCTTCTTTTTAACAATATCCCTAAGTAGTTGTAGAAAGTAGTTGCCATTTAACAAAGCATTTCATGAATATAATATATCCTGATCAATGTCACCCCTTTCAATATTCTCATCCATTCCTCCCTTACTCCTTCCCTCACTTTTCTTAATTTTGTAGGTTATTCATTAGGTTCTTGTCTGCATTCAACCCCTCTTATCTTCTTCATTTCTCTACCCCCCTCCCCTTCACCAACCCCATTCCTTTTAAGTACCTGTTGTCTTATTTTGCTGAACTTTGGTTTTGCCTTTCTAAGGAACCGCATTCTGAATTCTCCCTTGAATGTACGATATTTCAGTTAACAAATTTGTATACACTTGAATACTACTCAACATATTTACTTATGGATTTGTAAATCTAGCTTCCATATATAAGAAAAAACATGGAGGCTTTGTCTCTCTGGGCCTGACTTATTTCACTTAATGTAATTTTTCTCAGATTTTACATTTCTTTCCAAGTGGTACAATATAATTTTTTTCCTCATGGATGAATAAAATTCCACTCTGTATATATGCCACATTTTCTTGATCCATTCATCCGCTGAGGGGTATTGAGGCTGATTCCATATCTTGGCTGTGGTGAAAGGTGATATCATAACTATGGTTGTATTGGTGGCTTTACTGTATCCTGTTTTGTGCTCTATTGTGTAAATGCCCAAGAGTGGAATTGCTAGATCATAGCCTAGGTCTAGTTATAACTTTCTGAGGAACTTTCACACTGCTTTCCAGAGTGGTTGAACAAGTTTACATATTGTGATTCCCTTTGGTTGCCTTCCCACCAGCATCTGTTATTGTTTGTTTTCTGATATTGGCTATTGTAACTAGGGTGAGGTGGGATCCCAACATTGTTTTTGTTTTTCATTTCTCTTAATGTCTAGAGATATTGAAAATTTCTACAAATTTTCATTGGCTGTTTTTATTTCTTCTTCTGAGAAGAATCTCTTTATATCATTATCCAACTTATTAAATGGGTTGCTTAGGAATTTACCAAAGATGTGCAGGACTTCTATGGTAAAAACATTAAAAATTTAAAGAGGAAATTAAAAAAGAATCAAATAAATGGAAAGCCCCCCTCCCCATGCTTCTGAATTGGAAGAAGTTACATAGTGAAAATGGCAATACTTCCCAAAGCAATCCACAATTTCAATTCAATATCCATCAAAATCCCAACATCACTCTTCAGTGAGATAGAGAAACTGATTCAAAAATTCATTTGGAACAGCAAAAGACCTTGAATAGCGAAAGCAATCCTTAGCAGACAGTCATTTTCTTTAAAGGGAACAATTAGTAGAGTGATTCTATTTGTCAGGTAAAGGTTATATGCTTCTATTAGACACCTGGAATTTCCATAAATAGCATTTAAGAGACATAAAATGTTCAGTCCACATACAGCATATCTTCTATTTTATCCCTAATAATTTAGTAGTTGAAATTCTTACACATGCTAAATGAGTCGACATGATCAGGAGGTTGTAAACATTGTGTAGATGGTGATTTTTATAACAGCAATTCTATTTTTCAAATAGATGTGGCCAAAAGGGAACCCTACTTCTTTGTTGGTGGGAATGTAAACTGGTTCAGCCACTCTGGAAAGCAGTATGGAGATTCCTCAGAAGGCTAAACATAGAGCTCCTCTATGACCCAGCAGCCCCACTTTTGGCCATCTACCCAAAAGACCACAAACAAGAACACACTAAAGCCAACAGCACAACTATGTTCATCACAGCACAATTTGTCATAGCTAGAATATGGAACCAATCCAGATGCCCCTCAGTAGATGAATGAATCAGGAAAATGTGGTACATATACACAATGGAATTTTATGCCTCTATCAGAAAGAATGACATTGCTCCATCCATAAGGAAATGGAAGGACTTGGAAAAAATTATACTAAGTGAAGTGAGCCAGACCCAAAGAAACATGGACTCTATGGTCTCCCTCATAGGGAATCATTAGCACAGGTTTAGGCTAGTCACAGCAGAGGATTACAAGAGCCCAATAGCTATACCCTTATGAACACAAAAGATGATGCTAAGTGAAATGAACTCCATGTTATGGAAACAATTGTTATATCACTGTTGTAACTACTTTCAACATGTGATGTGAAACAGTAGCTTCTATTATTGATGACACTCTTGTATCCCCTTCCTGGGGTTGTACCTGCACTATCTCTGTATCTTATCTGAGTACACTGGATACCATGTATACTGGTATTAGAACTAGGAAACTGAAAGGGAATACCAAAATTGAGAGACACAGGGTAAAAAGACAATCGACTACAAAAGCAATACTTGCAAAACTGTTTGGTGTAAATCAACTGAACAACTCATGGGAGGAAAGGGAAAGGGGGAGGAGGGAGGGGGGAATGAGGGAGGAGGTAACAAACAGTACAAGAAATGTATCCAATGCCTAAAGTATGAAACTGTAACCTCTCTGTACATCAGTTTGACAATAAAATTAAAAAATGCAAATAATGAAGAAAATTCCCAGTTATTTGCACACTTAATATGCATTACAGAGTAAAGTTTTCTTTTGAAAATAAGTCAGTATTGGTTTTATATTGAGCAAAATGATCCAGTGATTTTGTAACACTGAAAGTAGCACATTCATTTTCTCAAGAAAATAAACAAGTAGCTTTCTTCTGATCTTGTACACAGTACAGGGCAGGTATCTTACCCAAGCATATTTTTTGGTGATGGTTAGCACTTTTGTCTCCTCATCTAACACCAAAGCAGTAAAAATGGCATACTTTCAAAGTCAGAACGTTATACCTGTCACTCCAAGAAAAAATGTAATTGAATTTTGTTGAGTAGTAACTAGAAATCTTATGTTACCCATTAGAACACTACCAGTAATTCACTCAATTGGACCTATCCCATAGGAACAGTTGAGTGAAGCTGGCTATTTTTACCTTAAAGGGTGAGTGGAATACTGATCATCTATCTTGTTATTGCTTTCAACCCAAATGAAGATTGTCCATAAGAAGCTCACAAATACCTATAGAAACTTCTCTTGGCTAGTATCAGGTACTCAAATATCAGATTCTAAGTAATCTTACCAATGACAATAATCAAGGGCTTGTATTCCCAAGTGGCAGTTATTTGAAAACGACTACTTTTGACTATTTTTAGGGCACCAGCTCTTGAGACAGGTGATATGAGCCTGAAAACGGATGTTTTTGGTGGATGGTGACATCATACTGACTCCTTTTCACTAAGTCAAGATTTTTTAAGCTCTATTGTTGCTATAACAAATTCTTATAAACTTAGTCTCTTAATACAATGTTAATTCATTATCATATTTCTGAAGATAAATAGTTTTCAAATCCAGATACCCATAGAGCTAGGCTGTGATGCTTTTGGAAGCATTTATGTATAATTTACTTTTCTTTCCTTTTAAGTTTCTGAAGATCACCTATGTTCCTTAGCTTTTGTCCTTCATGTACAGCTTTTAAGCACATAATTTCAGCTTTTGTTTCTGTCATGACTCTCTATTCTACCTGTGGTCCTCTTAATTACATGGGATCTACTTTAATAACATAAAATAGTATAACTTGCCCTCTATCTTTAATCACATTGGGAAAAAATCCCATTTTTATGTAAGATAAACTAGTATCTATGCGATTTATGATATGGACATCTTTAGAGGGTGTTATTATTTGACTTACTGCATCAGTTTAGCTGTAATGATGTCATGCTTTACTTACTTGGTTACAAACTTAAGCTTACAAAGCCAAGTAATAAGTTTGACAAGAAACTATAACCCCTTTGTACATCACCTTGACATTAAAAAAATAAATAAAAAGCCAATATTGCTTGTCTGATTCCCCTAATTACCCTCTTGATGATTATGGATTATATAATTTAATCCTAATAACAACTGTAGGAGGTAGGCATTATTATAATTATAATTTCCAAGATGTAGTATTAGAGTTCTGAGAAGTTACTAAACATGTTGTCAGAACTGGTAAGTATCAAAACCAGGATATAAATCTGTGTGTGTGTGTGTGTGTGTGTGTGTGTGTGTGTGTGTGTGTGTGTGTTTACTCTAAATCTCATGAAATTTCTAATTTTTTACTCTACATCAGTAATTTCTTTTACCTACTCCATTCTTGGCCACAGAGTATGCTTAAACCTTTGACCAAAAATATCACAAATGGGTAGCTTTGAGCCATATATTGTTAATTCAGGACAAATTTGTCACCATCGTTACAAATATAAGTCAGCTTAAATTCAGCAAACACTTACTGAGCATCAATGTTTGCACCACCCTGAGCAAGGTCCATGTCTTACTGATGGTGATGACTCATTGGAGTGATATTGCTATAGTATATTACTGCCAGAGAATTAGACTAAAGCCAAACCATTTCATGGTTATCTCAGGATGAAAGAAAGCAGATATCTCCAGAGCAGCTTGCTCAAAAGGCCATTTCTTGCCACTGGGAAATTGTCAAGTTTCATAAGCAACTTTCGCTCTCAAAACCCATTTACCTTCAGGACATGAGATAGCCTTTTAAAAACTTATTTTACATTTTAAACAGTACAAAAGATAATCCATATCATAAGGGCCTATGGAGATAGAAACACAGTTGCTAAGTAAAAGTAGCATGTTAACCTAAAGGTAAAATGACTATATTTGAAACTCCTCTCTTTTACATTGTTTAATAGTATATGATGTCATCTTTTCAGGGGCAGTGCAAGGTCAAACCCAAAGCTCATAATCATAGAGACATTGATCAGATTGTCCTACTCACCAAGGAATGACTTAGTCGTCTAGAGCTTTTCTCTGCTCTTTACCCCATCTCATGTATACTAACTGTCCCTACCCATTTTGTATACCAGACCCCAGATGCTCTATCTCCTACTATAGTTTAAACTCAAACTAATTACTCCTGTGTTGTGTTCTACAGGAAGCTATACTTTTTGTGGTTATAATAAACATGTGTCAAATTATTAAAATTTGTTACCGTCACAAAAATAGTTCTTAAGGCAATGATATAGGGTATAGGGAGAATAAGAATGATACAGAGAGAAAACAAGAGAGAGAAATAGGTGTTCAAAGTTCTCACTCTTCAATTTCCTCCCTTTCCCTTAAGTTTTCTCCCCCCTTAAGATTTCTTATCTTCTAGAACTGTTTTTTTGTCATATTTTCCTAATCTTCCTAGTACAAACTAGCTTCAACAACTACTTCTTTCCCCATTCATCAAAAGCTATCCATTCCTACTGATTTTTGCTTCAGTTTTATGCTTTTTATAGCTTTTCAATATATTAGGCATTGTTCTAGGTTCTCAGAGACAAAAAAAAAAAACAAAGCAAAAGCAACAATTAGACAGACCTCATAACATGGAGGAACTTTTAGATTAGGAAGAAACAGAATCATTAACAGCAGGTTTTGGTATAGTTTGGAATGGATAAGTGCACAAAACACTACACACAAACAGATTTCTTGACAAGCCAACTCTAATTTTTATGTGACTAAAAGTTAATTTGATAAAACATAAAGAGGCTTGATTTTCTGAATAATATCTTTGCCTTGGCTTTTTTTTATATGAGAGGATAAGTATTTGCAAAAATTACATGTAAAACACTTACAATATTGATTGGCCCATAATAGTAAATTTGCTTCCTACTATTGTCAAGGTTATCTGAAAACTCAGAAAATATAAATTACATACAAGCTAGAAGTAACTACCAATTTGTCACGTTGTGTGTGTGTGTGTGTGTGTGTGTGTGTGTGCGCGCACACACACACACACGCGCGAGCATGCCAGCTGTGGGGCTTGAACTCAGGAACTCAGGGCCTGGGCAATATCCTTTGTTGTTGCTTAAAGTTAGTGCTCTACCACTTGAGCCATAGCTCCACTTCCACTGTTTTGGTGGTAAATTGGAAATATGAGTATCACTGACCAGTCAGGCTTAGAACTATAATCCTCAGACTTCAGCCTCCTAAAATCACTGGTGTGAGCCACTGATGTCTGTCAACTTGCCTCTTTTTTATAACAGGTTCATGGTCTCACCCTGACCTAGACCTCATGTAACCTCAGATTATTTATTTCAACATTCTCTCAGCTTGTCTTCATGTTTCTTCTAGTCACCTAACCACTACCACTTATCCCATATATGCTCATAAATTAATTCTCAAAAAATATTTCTTTGTAAAATTGATGCTGTTTTAGACTCCTAACTTCTCACAAGGCTAACATCTGCATTGAGTCCCTAATGCTATCAGAGTAAGACCTAGAGCACACCATCTAACATCAGTGATGTCCACAATGTTAATAAATATATCCTGCCTTATCTCCTATAAATTTTCACATATAACCAATTCCCTGCTCAAATTAAATCTGTGTATAATTGCTCAAACTGATTAGGCATTTTTTGCCTCTACATTTTTCTCTTATGTGTATGGTTTAGAATGCTTTCTTCGCTCTAATTCCTAGACAGATCTGATTACTCTTTTTTCAGGATCTAGCTCCAGTCTGTATTCTTTGTGGACTCTACTTGGCTAACAGTTCATCTCTGATCACTGCTTTCAACAGGATTCCTTCAACTTGAATTTGGCATATGTTAATTAATTTTACTTCAGTAACTAGTAATGTGCAATTCCTGGCTCTCACTGGACAGTAATCCCCTTAAGGAAATGGATTATGTCTTGCACCTCTTGGCATCCTTAGAGTTTAAACAAATCGGAAAAGTTTAGGATAATGGTAATGAGCTAGTCTTGCATTATCTATCTATCTATCTATCTATCTATCTATCTATCTATCCTTCTATATATCTATCTATCATCTATGAGCCCAAATGCTTACAGGGACCAGAAAGGAAAGTAATTATTCTGGATATAAGGCAACACTTACGATCATTGTATGCTGTAAGTTTTACTCCTTTCATTTCTGACTGTAACTCTACAGATACTATTCCCATTTTAGAGATGAGAAAATCAAGATAGGACAATTAAGTCATTTTGCCAAGGTCATATGTATAGGAAGGTCTAGATCTTCTATTTCAAGTACTATGAGTTACACAGTATCTGTTCTTTGTCATTGCATGATACTAATTTTCAAAAGGGAGATGATGTGTCCAGTGGGGAACTGAAAATACATACATCTAAATGTATTTAAAAGGTAATTTTAAAACATAATAAAGTATCTGTGGCTCAGATCATCCAGAGTTCTAAGACTGCACAATCCCTGGATTAAATTTAAAAAATGACGGGAAAATTTTCTTTTATCTGTTCTTAATAATACCATATATATTTCAGGACAGCAAGAAGAATCCCATTACATCCTGTTTACCTTGACCTTTTTTTCATGTCCCTCTTATGTAAATTTGTGGAACAAAATGAAATATGCTCATTGTTATCAATTTATATGTTTAGGTTTGCAGATTCAACTTGCAAAAGATTTATGAACATTTCACAGGAATGAATGGATCTCGTGCACTTATTTCCAATTTGCTTTGTTTATACATTTACCATGGTATTTATCAAGTGTCAATCTACCATTTACAATGAAGAATTTTCACAATTTCTTAGACCCAAAAGTTCCCTCTTCAAATATTTGCCTGCAGATTTTAACTTCTAATGGATTTGATATATATTGTTCCTGAGGTGTTCAGTTCACTTATACCAAACAGTTTTGCAAGTATTGCTTTTGTTGTTGTTTCTCTTATTTTACTCTTTGTCTCTCAATTTTGGTATTCCCTTTGAATTTCCTAATTCTAATACCAGTACACACTGTTTCCCATACACTCAGATAAGATTACAGAGATAGTGTAGATAAAACCACAAGAAGGTGATACACAAACATCATCAATAGTAGAAACTACAGATACACATGGGATGTTGAAAGTAGTTACAACTGTGATATAAAAATTATTTCCATTAAATGGAGTTCATTTCACTTAGCATCATCTTATGTGATCATAAGGGTATAGCTATTGGGCTCTTGTGATCCTCTGCTGTGACTTGCCTAAACCTGTGCTAATTATTCCCAATAAGGGAGACCATAGAGTCCATGTTTCTTTGGGTCTGGCTCACTTCACTTAGTATACTTTTTTCCAAGTCCTTCCATTTCCTTACAAATGGGGCAATGTCATTCTTTCTGATAGAGGCATAAAATTCCATTGTGTATATGTACCACATTTTCCTGATCCATTCGTCTACGGAGGGGCATCTGGGTTGGTTCCAGATTCTCGCTATGACAAATTGCGCTGCAATGAACATTGTTGTGCTGGTGGCTTTACTGTGATTTTGTTTGTGGTTTTTTTGTATAAATACCCAAAAGTGGGGTTGCTGGGTCATAGGGGAGTTCTACATTTAGCCTTCTGAGGAATCTCCATACTGCTTGCCAGAGAGGCTGAACCAGTTTACATTCCCAACAACAATGAAGTAGGGTTCCCTTTTGGCCACATCCCCTCCAACAACTGTTATTGTTAGTTGGTATATGCACTCAGAGATATAAATTTTCCTCTGAGTACTGCCTTTGCTGTGTCCCAAAGAAGCTGGTACTTTGTGTCCTCAACTTGGTTGAATTCCATAAACATTTGAATTTCCGTTTTAATTTCTTCAATGACCCTCTGATGGTTCAGCACTGTGTTGTTTAGTCTCCATGAATTGTAGCAATTTCTGTGGTGGCTGGTTGAGTTGAGCTCTAATTTTATTCCGTTGTGGTCTGAGAGAATGCAGGGAATGGTTTTGATACTTCTGAATTTGTACAGATTTTCTTTGTGCCCTAAGATGTGATCTATTTTTGAGAATGTTCCATGTGCTGCTGAAAAGAATGTGTATTCTGTCCTTGCTGCGTGGAATATTCTGTAGATGTCGATTAAGTCTAGTTGGTCTATGCAATTGTTTAGTTCTGTGGTTTCTTTGTTCATTTTTTGGCGTGTTGATCTGTCCAGAGGTGATAGTGGAGTGTTAAAGTCCCCAACTATGAATGTGTTTGGGTCTATGAGTGATTTTAGAGCCAGTAGTGTTTGTTTGATGAAGTTGGGTGCTCCTGCATTTGGTGTGTAGATATTTAGAATGGTTATTTCTTCCTGTAGGAGAGATCCTTTTACTAGTATGTAGTAACCTTCTTTGTCTCTTCTTACCTTTTTTAATTTGAAGTCAATTTTTTCTGATACTAGGATTGCAACTCCAGCCTGCTTATGGGGGCCATTTGCTTGATAGATTTGTTTCCAGCCTTTTACTTTTGCTGGATAGATGTGTCTCTTGGAGGCAGCAGAAAGATGGATCTTGATTTTTGATCCAACTTATGAGCCTATGTCGTTTGATTGGAGAATTAAGTCCATTAATGTGGAGAGTTAGGATTGAGAGATGATCGTTTGTTCCTTTCATTATCACTATCTTGTTTAAAGCTGTGTCTTCCCATTTTTTGATCTGATGTTTACTAATTAGGGTTCATTTCTCTGTCTGTATTGGGATCTTGATTATTTTCCCTGTATCTTTAAGGATTTTGTGTAAAGCTGGTTTGGTGGAGATATATTGTTTCAGTTTTTCCTTATTGTGGAAGACTTTTATTTGACCTTCGGCTATGAATGAGAGTTTGGCTGGGTACAGAATTCTTGGTTGGTAGTTATTGTTATTTAGAGTTTGGTATACTTCATTCCAGGCTCTCCTTGCTTTCATGGTCTCTGCTGAGAAGTCTGGGGTAATTCTGAATGCTTTTCCTTTATATGTGATTGTTTTCTTTGCCCTAACAGCTTTGAGTATTTTTTCCTTGCACTCTGCTGAAGCTGTTTTGATCACAATGTGTCGGTGGGATATCCTATTCTGGTCTGGTCGATTTGGCGTTCTAAATGCTTCTTGTATCTGTATAGGCCTTTCCTTCTGGATATTTGGGAAGTTCTCAGCTAATATTCTGTTAAATAGGTTGCCTATCCCATTAACCTCTTTCTCCAAGTTTTCCTCAATACCTATTATCCTTAAATTGGGCTTCCTGATCGTGTCTTGAATCTCCTGTAGCGATCTGTTTTGTTGATTGGACTGGATTTGTATTGATTTTTGATCTTTCTCCATAGAATCTAAGGAATCTTCAGCTCCCGAAATTCGATCCTCTGCTTCAGTTAGTCGGGACTGTAGGCTAGTTACTTGATTTTGAATCTCTTTTGCTTCTGACTGGTCTTTCCTGATAATTTCTATGTCATTTCTTAGGTCTTGTATGGACTTCTTTACTTCATTAACTTCATTACTTTGGTTTTGAGAGTTGTCGCTCAAATCTTTAAGCTGGTTAGCTATCTTTTCATTTGACTCTTGCAGTTCATTTATCTTTCTATTTGTGGATGCCATGAAATTCTCCATTAATTTTTGCTTTGCCTCCTCACGCTCTAGACTGTAGAGATTCGAACTATTCATTTATCATGTTTATCAGTAGACTTTGTAGAGCATTTTGAGGGTTCTCTTCTATGTCTTTGATTGACTGCTCTGCTTCCTGCTTGTTTTGAGTGGGAGATAAGACTTCATTGTTTGCCATCTTTCTTGTGTATCTTCTGCCCATTTGAATTGGGGATGCCAGTCTACCAGCACCTGTGAGCACCATTTAAGACCCAAAGCAGCCCTTACCAAGCACTGTTGTGTAAATCTTACAAGTTCACAATTATGTACAGATACCCTGTATACCTGTCTATAAAGTTAGATTTGGTGTTCCTAAAGAATACAATCTCCATATAACAATTGATCCTGGACCCTGTATTCAGTAGTTACTTATTTACTGTTACAACCCTATACGCAATTCTTGTTTTTATATTAAGATCTTTTAGGACTGGCTTTCTCTATGAACCCCTTTGATTCACTCCTATTAAGCTGGGATACCCTCTATCCAATAACCAGGAGTCATTGGAGACTGGAGGTCCAGGCAGTAAGTCAGGAGGGTAAGTTGGAGGTAGTAAAGAGAATAGAGTAAAATGTATTGGGGAGGGGAGGTGGTGATTTTGCTTTAGTTTCAGTGACGTGGAAGTGTCGAGAAGAGTAGAATCAGTAGAGAGAATAAGGTTGCAATGATAGATAATGGAGAGTTAGCAGAAAAGAGTGGAGGTGTTCATAGGAAAGTAAGTTTTAAAGAAAGAGAACGCAGAGAGAGAAATAAAATAAAAGTAGTGGGAGACAGACGCACACAACAGAGAAAAATTATTTTAAAAAGAAGATAAAATAAAAAGGAAAAAATTTTTTTAAAAAATCAGCAAAGGAACAACCCAAAAAAACAGAAAAGAAAAAAAAGACTTGATAAAACAAAAGGTAAAAATAGAAAACATGGGGGGAAAAAAAAGATGACGTTTCCGAATTGAAAAAAAAATTTTTTTTTTAAAGTTTAAGAAATGTTGAAAAGATAAAGAAAAAAAATGGAGCCTTCCTTGTTTGGGTGGTCTTTCCCCAGTCTCTAGTTTCCTTGTGATGGTCTGCAGTCTCTATTCCTGATTTTCTGGGTTTGGCAGAATTCAGCTTGCTCCTCTGTTTGCTGCAGGACAGCGGCCTTTACAGCCTGCCTTTGAATAGGCTGTGAACTGAGCAGGGTGGGGCGCCTCTGGCCTGTTTTACCCAGCTGAGAGGTGCTTGTGTGTGCAAGGCTTCTGCCTCCTGCACTGGGCGGCCTCTTTCGCGGAGGTGGCTTTGGAAAGCAGCTCCTTTTCGGGGTGGGAATTGGGCTTCCTCTGTGACGGGACCGTTTACCTGTCTCAGGTTCCTCCGTCTGGTGTTTCCCTGCTGCTGGGAGCTGGTGGCTGTTTTCGCTTTAAATTTAGAAGTTCCGGCAGGCAGGGCGGGGCACCTCTGGCTAAGCTGAGGCCCAGGGCACGCCTCCTGCCTGGGCAGGGGGCGTTCTCCTGGGCAGAGTCGGCTCTCGCTGATTGGTCCCTCTTGCCCTTTTCAAAGATGGCTACTTTGACCTCGCTTTTCCCAGGCCCACATTTGTTCCAATCTGGTCTGACCCTATGCCAGTGGCAAAGATGGCGCTTTGCTCTGGCGGTTGGGGGCAGGGCTGCCTTGCCGGAGTTGCTCTGTGGGCACGAGTGAGAATATCTTTTGTGGGTACTCACGCTTTCTCTGCGACTTCAGGTCGTCCGTGCTCAGCCGCCGTCTGGAGTATTTCTCGCTGGTATATGCTGTGTGCTTTAGCCACGCGGAGTGCGGTTGCTGTGCCGGGCGCTGTGCCAGCGCCAGCACTGGCACAGCGGCAGGACGCAGCCGGGATCTCAAATCTGTGTTTTCAAACCAGCAAAGTCGAATTTTCCTTCCTGGCCAGAATCCCTGTACTGTTAGAACTTACTCTGGCTGTCTTTCTAGGAGTAAAAGTTTCTATGGGGTGAGAAAACTGCGATGTCGGAGGGAGCTCAGCTAGGGCTCTGCTGCTCCTCCGCCGTCTTCCCGGAAGTCTGATATATATTGTTTTAAAAGGCTTTTAGCAAGTCCCTATCCCTTTCTAAATTGTATATTTTACTTTCCAACACAGTACTTCTTATTTCATAATACCTCATTAGATGTAAATTCACTTTTACTTGTATAGGACTTTGAAAATTAAGATATATTAATTTGCATCTTTGTAAATACTAATTCATTTTAGTGTTTGCTCCGTTTGGCTCCAAAGAAATAGAAATAAGTGTAGAGGTTGGAAGAATGGCTCAGTTGGTACAATGCTAGACAGAGTGAAAGCTAAGTTTGAGTCTCAGAGTTGGACCTAACAAATAAATAAATAATCAAAGATATAAGTGTAAATATGCAGTAGATTTGGAAAATTCTAGGCACCTTAAAGAAATATGCCAGATGTAAATGTTTGCAATCACAAACAAATTTACAAGATCTCTGTTTTTTAAAGTTACAACTGAAATTCTCCTAGCTTTTAACCTGGATTTCAACTTCCTGCAGTAAACAGTCTGAAAATATAAGCTCTTTTAAGAATTTCTGGTTGTAAATCCAGTCCTTTATGATTCTCTGCACACAACTCTTCTTTCTTTCTTCTGGCCATACTAATTTCCTTTTGGTCTGGTTGTCAACTTCTGTTCTTGTTCGCCTGTATTGAAATGTACATAGCTTATCTAGCAGAGTCTGGTACATACTCTTGTTTGCATTACTACTTGAGGAACATCCTTTGTATGAGCAATGCTTAGTCATGTTTTGGAGATAAATGAAGGAGTGGAAAGCTATGTAAAAATTCCATAATAACAAATCCCTTTTCAGTACATAGAAAAAGCTGAATTGCTGAAACTCAGTATTTTTTTTTGGTACCAATCTCTAGCCTTTGGTTGTCTTACTTGCATTTTCTGCTATTCAGTTCCTTTTCCCTGTGCTATGATGACACCTTGGTAGACTTACCCGTTTGGTAGTTTGTAGGTATTTCCCTTGCTCCAATTATACACATGGAAACTTACAATTTTCTGCGTATACCTTGAAAACAAAGAAAAATTTAGATTGATGATATATCCATTTCTTTCTGTTTAAACATCTTACACTGCCCTTCTGTGTTCATTCTGTAAGAGGTACTTAAAAGCTGTTTTCTTTTTTCCTGGAAGTATGAGTTAACAAAAAAGCAGTAGAAAAACTTGTTATCTTTGAGTCCATTTTGTTGGATCTCTGCTTCAAATCACGGTTTTTACAGTCACTTTGCAAGCATATTGGGATCCCTGGAAAGTCAGGGCTTTTCACTGTCCTTTATGACAAAGGACCAAAACTACCTTTAAAGAGCAATAGAATTTCCTCAGGACAGTGCAACCAAGCAACTATAATTTCTTTGTGCTGACCAGTCAAAACTTCTCCTTCAGAACCCACAAGAAACTAGGGTTAAGATAGTCATCTCTTTTAACTGTGCATACCTCTTGCCCCAGCACTCAATTTCCTATCTGTTTAAATCTACAGCTCATGTGTATACCCTGAAGACCACTGAAAATATACTCAAATGCTGTCTTCCTGTGACTGCCATGTCATAAATTTCTTTTCTCTGCCCTTTACCATGTTTCTTTACTTGGTATATACAAGCAAGTGATCAGATCTGGCAATGCAATTCCTACAGTTTAGACCTAGGGTCTAAAAATTTGGTTTTAAACACAAAACAATCTTTTGAAAAAAATTATTATCTTTAAGTAGTTGTACAAAAGTGTTGCCATCTGGCAAACCTGTTTATAAATACCATGTATGTTTATCAAAATCACTCCTTTCAACATTCTCACCTATCCCTCACAACCCACTTATCCTTTCCCTCACTTTTCTTAATTATGCAGGATATGTGTTGAAGTTTCGGCTACTTTCTCCCTGCTTCTGCTTCTTTCCTTCATTGTCTACCAAGTCTCCCTTTGGACCCACCCTACTCCATTCAAGTCCATATTTCCTAGTGTTTATTTTGTTGCCCTTTGATCTTTGAGTTCACATCCTACAACAGGTGCAACAGGGAACATTTAGAATTTTCAGTCCGTCTGAAAATTTAGCAATCTGCACTGTCTTACTGTATTTGACCTTGGGAGAAGATTACTAAATATGGCTGCATCTCTAGTTTCTTGCCTTCTTCTCTTAATCTTCAATAAACTTCTCTCCTACTACAGAGAGAAATCTTTTCTTTTTTGTATGTAGGAGTCCGCTTGTATATTAACATTTTTTTCATGGGTCAGGATATAAAACCTGGAACTACCAGGTTTTTTTCTTGATATGCAAAACAACATTTTAGAATTCTGAAACATTCTTTTACTCTCAGAAGTACCTCATTTTAACAAACTACAGTTTTTTTGGCTTTCTGATTGTCCTACTCAAGGACTTGGCATTATTATTGTGAAATTCTAATGTAAAAAATATGTCTTTGATACTCAGAGTTGTTATTTATCCTTTTTCCCTAGGTAATAAACTTCATTTCCAGGGTCTAATTTTAACACATAACAATTGTACATATTTTGGGGATACAGTGTACATTGTGTGTCTTCAATATATGTATGCAATGTATAGTTATCAGATAAGCTTATTTAACATATCCAATACTTTAGACATTTACCACTTCTTGTGTTGAGGACTTTCAAATTCTATTTGCTATTTTTGAGATATTGTTGCCAATCCTAGTTCTGCCATTATGATACTATAATCCACAAGGGGGTAAACGCTGATAATGTGCTCCAGGGTAGGGATATAGGTCTGTTGGATATCCTTGTAGCCAATCTGGCAAACCTTTCATGGCCATTCATTCTGACAGTCATTTTTTAGGTAACATGATGGCTGGCCAGGGGGTTTCTCCAGCACTAGCAGAGAGGTAAGAAAGTTTTCTACTACTAACATCACTTTTGATAGTTTTATATTTTTTCAAATTTCCTGGCATTGAGTTTGTCTTGGTTCAAGTATATGAATTGTAAATTCAGTTTACTTAAAAATTTCTTTTGCGGGCTGGGGATATGGCCTTGTGGCAAGAGTGCCTGCCTCGGATACACGAGGCCCTAGGTTCGATTCCCCAGCACCACATATACAGAAAACCGCCAGAAGCGGTGCTGTGGCTCAAGCGGCAGAGTGCTGCTAGCCTTGAGCGAGAAGAAGCCAGGGACAGTGCTCAGGCCCTGAGTCCAAGGCCCAGGACTGGCCTGAGCACTGTCCCTGGCTTCTTTTTGCTCACAGCTAGCACTCTACCACTTGAGCCACAGTGTGACTTCTGGTTTTTTCGATATATGTGGTGCTGAGGAATCAAACCCAGGGCTTCATGTATACAAGGCAAGCACTCTACCACTAGGCCACATTCCCAGCCCCTTTTAATTATATCTTTTCATTCTTTAATATTGTTCATATGTCCTCCTTTTGTATATACCCATCTCTATTTTGTTTATCTCTGTCCCTGTACCAGTCACTATCCCTATTGTCTCTATTTATTTCTGTCTCTGTGCCTCAACTGTTTTTTGTTTGTTTCTTTCTTTTTGTTTTTGATCATGGCTGGCACTCTACCACTTGAGTCACATCTCCAGGCTGTCATTTTTGCTACATACGGGAGATAGAGTTTCACAGGAATTTCTGCCTACGCTGAATATCAACTGTGATCCTCACGTCTCAGCTTCATGAGTAGCTAGGATTACAGGTGTGAGCCACTGGCACTCTATTTTATAACCGGTTTCTATGATGTTTCATGTTAGTAAAGGCATATAGACTGTTTTTCTACTCTTTGTTTCCTCTTTCAACTAGGTCAGATTTCCTCTGTACTGGACAACCTTAGGCATAGAGCGTGACTTAGGATTGTATTTACCTTTGAGTTTTACTGAGAATATGGCTTCTTTATTCCCACTTTCATTGTCATTTTTATTCTTATTTTCAGCTGGATTCAGAGAAAATCACTTTTGCTTTGATATTGATAAACAAAGTTACTTATAAAATTGCTATATATTTTTTCCCTTGGTATTTAAAATAAATCATTCATATGGCTTAATTTTTAAACTTGTTATTTCTAATGGAATAAGTATATACTTTATATGTTTAGTTTAAATCTAGTCACCGTATTAAACCATCTTTTAGGTTATATCAATTTTTAGTGGCATCTCAGTAATTTGTTTTTTAGGCATGTAATAGCCAAGTGCTGTGGATTTTGTAATCTGTTTTCCAGTGATTGAAATTCTTGTATTTTTGTTATACGTTACTGAACTGCTAAAAAAAAATTAGAGGTATATTTAATAATTGAGGATAGAAGACATCCTCTTATTAACACCAAGAATTCCACTGGCATTTTACCATTATTTATTTACTTATTTATTTCTTCATCACCAATTTAATTTACCTCCCACTAACCAGCATTGTACTTGTTACTACATAAAGTGATGGACAAAATTGGAGACTCTATCTTCATGGAGCAAACACTGTCATGGCAATGAAGCATTGAAATAAGAAATCATGAAAACAAATTTATAATCACAAACTGTGAGAGAACTTGCTTTAAACTAGAGCTTAATACAGCCTATACTTCTCAAGAATAAGTAGGAGCTAGATATGGTACTACCTGCCTTTACTTTAATCCTAGCTATGCAAGGGGCAGAAATTGGAAGATCATGGTTGGAGGCTGGACTTGGAAAAAGTAAGACACTATCTGAAAACAAAAACAAACCATACAAAACAATTATTGTACCTCAAACCTGTATAATCCTAGCTACTCAGTAGGTGGGGATTGGAAGGTTGTGGTCAGAGGCCTGCCCAGGAAAAAGCATGAAACCCTATAAAGTAAACTATTAGGGACTGTGAAGGTATTGCTCAAGTACACGAGTACTTTTCTAGCTCTGAATTCAGTCTAAAGTACCATGAAAAAAATTAAAAAGTATAAATAGAAGTGAGTTAGAGACAAAGAGTATTCCTGACAGAATGAAGAGCATGCACCAAGATCTTGATATCTATTAGAAACATTGAAAAAATAGTGATGTTTCTTTAGTTGCTAACAGCTTACTGGTCAGAAGTAATGATTCTAGTGATTCATAATTGAGGGTCTTGTTAAGTTTTTTTGAGTTTATGATAAGCAAGTGAATGGTTGTATAAATTGAAGATATGAAGATCACTGGGAATGGGAAGATTTATTTGGATGATGCTGGGAAACTGTATCCTTCTTGACATGTTGAGTGAGAGAAACCTGTTAGAAATGTAAATGCCAAGTAACAAATGACTGTTACATACAAATCTGAGTCAGAGGAAAGAGAATGAAATAATAACAGAAATAAAGAACATTGTGAGAGGATAGACAGAAAATATGATGAAAATCTGGGGAGCATCAAATTCAACAGTTTCCAACTCAGTCAAATATCTGTGTCAAAAGATCAACTAAGATGAAACTGGAAAGTAACCACTGGATTTAGTGGCATGAAATTCAGTACAGGCTGTTTAGGCAAGAGAAGTGTTAATGGATTAGGGTCTTGGAAAAATGAATGGAAATTGAGAAATTAGACCTAGTATACATGTGGATATTTGGAGAAACTTCATTTTATTGAGAATAGACATATATTAATTACAGCAAACATGTGAGAGAGTGCAAATTTTATTTTACATTGGAAACAAAATAGCACCTTTAGATACTAATTATTAAAGAAAAGATTTGTAGACAGGTAGGAAGTGATGTAGATAGGCAGAGCACATATGAAATGTCTGGTCTTTGGTGGTATGAGGGGTACTTAAAAGAAATAGGGAGAAGATGAACAAAAATGAAAAGGAGGTTGAAATTATAGTATAAGGGAGGAGGTGACAAACAGTACAAGAAATGTATCCAGTGCCTAACGTATGAAACTGTAACCTCTCTATACATCAGGTTTGACAATAAAAAAATTTTAAAAAATCAAAGAAACAAACAAACAAAAGAAGATGGGTGATGCCTATTTGAGGAATATTTCCATGCAAGACGTGGGGCAAAATCTTCCACAAAAGTGCAGTTAGCAGGAGGAAGATAAACTTGGTACATTAGAAGAAAGGGGAAAATGAAATTTAATATTTGCAGCAACCTTTATAGAAATATAATGTCTTTTTAACTGTTTGTTGCCAAATTCCTACTTAGTCATAAACTTACAAGCAGTTCCCATTTTCCTGGTTCATTGTATGTACCAAATCTGACTCTTTTTAATGATCTGTAAATAATTGTACAAAGGAGTCGCCATTTAACAAAGTAGTTCATGAATACAATGCATCTTTTTTAGTGTCAGCCCTTTGAACATTCTTACCTATACATCCCATCCTACCCCTCCTCTTACCTTTCTTGATTTTGACAGTATATACATTGAATTCTTGACTATATTGACGCTTCTCTTCAAGTTGTAAATCATGGAACTGGTAGAAATCCGCCAGTGTTGGTATTTTGTTGGTAATCTAAAAACATACAGGAAGGAAATAAGCATTAACTTTTGTAAAAGCCTACTAGAGTGGAAAATCATGTATAATACAAAAGGGAGAAAAATGAAGCAGGAAGCAACTTCAAAACAGAGCAAAAAGGGAAAGGAAGAATTGAAATAGAAGGGTTGTTTTCCCAAAGCCATGTGAGCAAGTAAACTTGAAATACAGGAAACTGTACTGCAGAATACTGTACTGAATTTGTACTTATGAGGGAAATGGAACTTCTCATGAAAATGAGATTTGTCTAACATATAACTTGGAAAGAATGATTCAGATAGATTGGAGAAAAGGGATTTTATTTCTGGCTCCTTTGCATAGGAAAAGAGCCCTGAAAAGTGTCCCTTCAAACAGTCCTCACCATTTCTCAAAAAAGATGATTGGTTCCAGCAAAGCATAGCAGAAGCCTGAATTAAAGATTATCCTAGCACCTCAGGTGATGGTTTCTGGAAAGTTCTAGAAGGCATATTTAGTAGAAGGTTCTGCTACCGAGTCACCACAAAACTCTTCTGTCATAAGATGACAAAATATTTTAGTATTTGGGGTGTGGGTACTTCCTATGTAGTCATCTTAGAAATTTTTTCTTGAATTTAGTATTTCAATATCTTGATTTTACATTACAGCTTACTTTACAAAGTCTAATCATCATATTATTGATAATCTTTTCACTACTGTATATAGATGTACATTGTAGATTATTTCATTGTATTTTCACAATAAATATAATGTAATATGATCATATCACCTTAAAAGCTGGACCTTAATGGGTAATGAAATGTGTCCCACAAATTGCACTTTACATTTGCTTTAAGTGAGTAGTGGCATGTACTTTGGATCCTAGGTGGCTGGTCTAGGTATCTTCTGCAAAAACACTTCAGAGTGTATAGAAGCTTGTCTCAATACATTATTTATTTTTGATGAGAACTCTTGATGAATCATGTGCTTAATTTCCCCCTTGGGGTCTTTGAAATATATGCTTCATATCTTTCCATTTTTAATGAGTATTTTCTTTTCCTTCGTTCCTGAATTGGCATGTCTTGCAAAATCTGAGACACAGTGGCAAAAATATTTTTTTGAATCATGACATGTAGAATTTCAATATTAAAAATGGTTCCTGCAGAATTTCCAGTTCTTTTACCTCCTTTGCTTAGCATAAATCAAGCCCACTTCAGACTAGTAGGCGTCTTGGCAACAAAGTATAGGATTAGACTCTCAGAGAAATATCTCTGAGCCAGCAAAGCAAGTCACAGAACTTGAACTCTTTCTGAAGTCCTGTTGTTTCCCAATCCCATAATGGATAGTTCCTGTGCTATGATTTCATTAATTTTGCTCCTTTTCTCTTAGGCTAAACTTATTTGCTCTTCCTCCACTTTTGTTCTAAGTAGTCTTGAAAGAATATGGTATTTGTTTCCAGGATGTATTGTTTTGCATGTTCTAGCTTTAGTAAATTCCAAGTCTTATTGCTAACCATAGCTTTCTTTCCTTATAATTCTACCCACACAAAAGTTTTTCCTAATCCACTTTCTGATCATCTGTCTCCTAGTGCATTTATGCATACATGTAGCACCTGTATGCAATTGCTGTCATATTACGCTTAAATGTCTGATTTAGGTGGTTTGTGTCTAACCAATTTCTCCATCCCAGGTGTAATCTTGTCAAGGCCAGGGTCCATGATACCTGTATTTAAATTTTCCTTAACGTAATGA
This sequence comes from Perognathus longimembris pacificus, assembly GCF_023159225.1. Classification (NCBI taxonomy): domain Eukaryota; kingdom Metazoa; phylum Chordata; class Mammalia; order Rodentia; family Heteromyidae; genus Perognathus; species Perognathus longimembris. The sequence continues at coordinate 22,619,594 of NC_063188.1, forward strand.
AACTTGTCATAAATTTATAAGTAGTGCCCAATTTTCCTGGCTCTAGACATTTTCCATTAAAAGTAACAAAGAAAAATAGTTAAGTGGAAGTACATCAAACTTAAAAGCTTCTGAAACTCAAAAGGGGTGAAAGTTAAATGCAGATGGTAGTACTTTTTTTCCTAACCTACCATTAAGTCAAACTGAATAAGACCTTCATTATCTCACTTTGTTATAAATGTTCTCTGTGCTTTGATGACAAAGAAGACAATTAGAAAACTACTTCATACCTGGGATTTCATCAAATCTGCAAATATGAGATCTCCAGGTTCTCCTTTAGAGTAAACCCAGAGGAGAATTTGCTACAATATTGCTCGTTCATTTCTCTTTGCAAAAGTAGGAGATGGATAATGAAGTCAAGTGTCCCAATTTGGAATCCAGTGTTTAACTTGCCTTCAACATATGTCATTTGTTAGTGTAATTTTTAAACTTAAAATTTATTATAGGAAGAACATCTAATATAGTTCTATGATTTTTAACAAAAAGTTTCAGTGTAGCATTTTGTACATTCATATTTTAAATTTTGACACAATTAATGTACACTAAAAAGTAAATAAGAGTGAAGTGAAACAGACTATTGGGCTGTCAGTACTAGTGGGATGGAAAGGGCTAATGGATAGGATGAATGAAGGTAAATATAATTTTAAAAATCTTTATGTATTTGTGTGAAAACAGATCCATGAAACCAGCTGAAATTATTTTAGAAGAGTATCGGGGGTAAGAATGGGTGATATAGATGGTCAGTTTGATTAGGATACGTTATATGCATGCATGGAAATGGATAAAAGAAACCTTCCCCTTGTACAACAAATGTATGTTAATAGCAGAACTTAATGAAAAATATACATTCTTAAGAAATGTTAGGTATGCATTTCACTGTTAACTTGAAGCGTAATGATTCACAACAAATCTCTAGAAGGGCTTCATTTCATATTATTAAATCTTTATACTTGCTGACCAGCAGCTGCCCATTTCTTCCTCCTTCAGCATATGCCAACCACTTCTCCACTTTTAATTCTGTGAATTTGACTATTTAAGACACTTTCTGTAAGTGGGCTCATGCAACATTTTTCCTTCTATATCTGGCTAATTTTATTTCATACAAATGTCCTCACAGTTTTTGCATGTTATGGCACATATTGTAATTTTGTTTGGTATGGTTTTTATAATCCTTAAATAGTTGTGAAAGGGGATTTCATTTGAACATGTCAATGTAGGTGGTGTACATTGAATCTTGATCAGTCCCCCAGTCCCCCTACATTCTACCTCATTCCCTTTCATCTCTTTATATTTGTTTTGTTAAACTATCTTATTGTTCAAAAGGATAACACTGTGGGATTTTACTCCTACATATACCATCCTTTAGTCACTTTGACTGTATATGGCCCCATTATGTGTTTTCAAATATTTTAGGATTAGCTTCCACATATGAAAGAAAACATGCAACCTTTGTCTTTCTGAGCCTGCCTTAATTTTTATTATGCTTACATTTTTATGGAGGTACTATACTTTTATTCAGGTCCATCAATTTTTGTGCAAATGACCTAATATTGTTCTTCATGATGGATGAATAAATTTCCATTGTATATAATTAAGGGTGAGGGCTGGGAATATGGCCTAGTGGTAAGAGAGCTTGCCTCGTATAATTAAGGGTGAATCATACTCAATTTTATGAATATGGAATACTTTCTGTTTTGTGATAGCATATTTTTATTGTCTTCACTTTGTGGTTGAGATCTGGATTCCAATTTTTCACATAAATATTAAGATGTGGAATTACTCTCATAGCATCTCATAGGTTTGTTTTGAAAATATGGCTGTTATTTAGCTGTGGAATTTCCTTATATAAATTGGGAAGTAACCACTTATCTGATATATGGTTTGCAAATATTTTCTTCTGTTCTAAAGGTTTTCTTTTTTTCTATTGATTGTTTCCTTGGAGTTACAGAAATATTTTAGTCTGATGTAGCACTGATTAAGTATGTTTGCCATAGTTTTGGTTTTAATTTATGAAGTAATGGCTAAATTCAGGAAGCTTTCCCCTTATGTTCTCCTCTAAGATTATGATTTAAGGGTTTATGTTGCATTCATTAATACATTTGAATTGCCTATGCATGGATTTATTTCTGTGTTCTCTACTCATGTCAGGTGTTTGATACATCTGTCTTTATTTCAGTCCCATCTTGTTTAATTTATTGTAGCTTTGTGTTATACTTTGATTGTCAGGAAGTGCAGTGAGTCTAGCTTTGGCCTATTTTTTTTCAAGAGCACATTGGATATTCATGATGTGTTACATGTGGATTTTTGGATTTTTCTATTTCTATAAAATTATGCCAATGGGAATTAATAGAGATTTCACTGCATCTTTACATTGGTTTGAATCGAATGGACATTTTAACAATAATGTCTTATTACCCATTAGCACAAGCTATTTAAGTATGTGATCTATATTTTGTCATCAATGTTTTGTACTTTACCTATTTGTGGTATGTAGTTTATTAGCTTGAAGCTGGAAAGGAAGAATGTTCCAGAGGTTTTTTTTTTTTTCCTTTTCCTTTTTGCCAGTCCTGGGGCTTGAACTCAGGGCCTGAGTACTGCCCCTGGCTTCCTTTTTCTCAAGGCTAGCACTCTACCACTTGAGCCACAGTGCCACTTCTGGCATTTTCTGGTTAGATGGTGCTGAGAAATCAAACCCAGGGCTTCATGCATGCTAGGCAAACACTCTACCGCTAAGCCACATTCCCAGCCCTGTTTCACAGTTTTATGTGACAAAAGTCTATAAAATCCTGTGGCATGTAGTATATCAGGAACGACATGATAGCTCTGTCCCCTCTTGGAACTTTTTTGGTCATTATTACATTGCATACATTAGTTAATGACAATTTGATTTTAAGCTTGGCTAGACAGAAGACAAGGGACTGTTGGACTTAACTATTTCCTACAGTCTACTTAGAGGATGTTTAATAAATTCAATTAACTTCAACCAATTTATACTGTTTGCCTTTCAGAGACCACATTAATTCAAAACTGTGGTACATAACACAAATAAGTGAAAGGCAATATTCTTCTCCTCATTAAGCTCATATTAAAAAAAGGAAGAGTGATAATAAACTAATTACCAAACAGTACAGTAAATTCTGTTAAGGAAAAGGACAAATGTCATGGGAACACAAAAGACAAATATCTAATCTAGTCAGAGAGACAGAATGTGGGTCCTGGAAACCTTTCAGATTTGTACACAAAAGTTCATAAACTTTACAGATCTTTAACACTCTAATTCAGGGCTTCACCAATAAAATTAAGTGACCTTAAAAATGCCATGTAAGTTCTCTGCATCAGTTTTCTCATCTGTAAAACTGGGCCAATAATTCCCTTTCAAAATTAAGCAGATGGAAGAGGATCTGAAAGTTTTTTTCTGGAGAATTGATGTTAACTTGTTTTCTGTTTCAACTAAAGGTGATTATCCAGAGCAGTGGAACCAGCATGAGTACATATTTTAAGCTCTATAATCAGATACTTCTGGACTCAAATATATTTTTAGCAATATGACCTTGAACAAGTTACTTAATCTCTCTAGCTCTTATTTTCACATTTTATGAAATGTAAAGGTCATAGGATTGTTATTAGAATTTAATGAAATATATGTAAATATCCCCAAACTGTGCATATATGTGACACACAGTACTCACACAATGATTGCTGGATAATATAATAATGGTGATAGTGGTGATGATGATGATGATAGCAATGCTGATATGATAATAATGTTAAGTTAGATGTGGAATATTTGACACATCTTAAATATTACTATACATAATAGAAGGTTCTTGACATTACTTTATTACTTTTCATAGTTTTATTCTGTCAGTGTTAAAGACTACATCCTTAATGTCAGTTTTCTATCACCTATTGCTTTCTAATAACTGGAAAGGAGACTGCTATCATTATACTTATCAGATAATTGCTAATACTCTCAGAGTTTTATTTATCATCTCTATATATACTAGTCATAAGTTTTTATTTTCCATACCTTCTTCTCTAGCTATGTTAATAGTTCTTGGTTGTTAAACATTACAGTCACTATAGAGCTTTTAAAACTCCCAAAGCCATGTATGTACATAATACTAATTAAAAATAATGTCTGGGAAGAATAGTTGAATACCATCATCTTCTTATGTTTTCCAAGTGGTTTTCATGCGTAGTAGTTTGGAAACCATTGACTTAGGTTTAGGTCCATACTTCTGTCTGTTAGAAATTTGTATGGCTCACTTGCTCTTCAAATTCAGTTTATCCAGGACCCAACTTGTCGCACTTCTCACTTTTGAATCTGCTATTTTCCCCAAAATTCATGTTTTTATATTAATTCCATTGCCTAGGTCACAAATGTAGGCCTCAATTAGGCAAGTAACTTGATGTAAAAATCATTTTCGTCTTTTCCTTATGACTACCAAAGTCATTTAACACCCCTATACATCTCACTGTACTATTACAGTATGTTAGACTCACAACTTTTATAGGGTTAAGATTTTAAAAGTTAGTATACAGTATTACTTTGGTGAATAACATCATGCTGCAAATGAACCACTGTACTCAGTAACTGCCTTAGGTTTGGTATGGGTTGCTTCTCTTTTAAGCACTAGATAAAGCTTAAGTTTAGGAACAATGTTTAACCAAACAAGATGAAATGACTCAATTTTAAAAGATAAATGGAAATTCAAAATGCATCAATTGTACAAAGCATTGGGGGGTGGTTAGATTGGAAGAAACTAATTAAAGTTAACTTGATTGTAACATAAAGAATATGACTTAAATGCCACCATTAGGCTCAAATGAACTGAATCATTTGAGGGAAGTATGAGACTTGAACATTATTTCTTTACCTTGTCCTATGGGAATTGTCATGGTCCTGTAGCTAACGAGCTATAATAAATGGGCCAATTTACTCCTTAAAGTAAGTAAGAGCAAACAATACGTTCTAGCCCATTCATCTTCTACTATGGGATTCGAGGATGTTTTTGTATGACATTTGAAAATACACATTAGAATTTCTTCACCAAAACTGTTAGGGCAGAGTATAATATCTACCTATCAGCCAAAACGTTCAATGCTTCAGTGGAAATAAAATGTTCAGTACATGTCCTATTTCTGTCTTATTAATAGAACAACTTTATAGCATTGTTTTCTGTGTTAAATAGAAGTAGAAAAAACAAGTCAGAGAAAGTGAAAACTGGTAAAGGAAAAAACAAATAATCCTGGTCAGTGAATATAAAATAGATTCATGAGTTTGACAAAATAAGAACAGAAACCACTACCTGAGTTAAAATTTATTTTAATGAACCTGAGACCAAAATTTGAGGGTTGATTCTCACTATGAGAGTCTCTGGAAATCCTTGAAGACTTGAATCTCAGACCATAGACAGGCATTTTCTATCACAGAGGAGTGAAAGGGAATGGAGTGAGGTAAAAATCAGTGAGATCTTTGCTAACGTCTTCCTATCTAACCAGAATGTCTTTGAATAGCTTTGATCTTCACTGCCAAAGATGTGCTAAATGTTCTCATCAAGGAAATGGCATCAAAATGGCATAGCCTATCATGATTTCTTAAAAGCCAGGCTTTCTGATAGAGAAATTAACCAGTGTTAAAACAATTTTCTTTATTACCTAATTGAAATGCTGGCATGAATGCAAGTATTGTAACCAAAGCAGAGTGGTTTTATTAGTTAATCTATAGTTTGAGGCTTTTTACCTTAATGTTTAGAGCATGGTAACTATGAGGTCCTAGATATGAATCTATTACTTTTCACAATGCTCACAAATCCCACCCTAATCACAAGCAACCTTTGGACAAATACACTGTTTATTTTAAAGAGCAATTAAGAGAACATGGAATCTTTCACTTTGATACAACTTTATGAAAGGCCCAGAAAATCAAACAGAAAAAACCCCAAATAATCCAATTAATAAATGGGAAAGTGAAATGGACAGACTGTTCTCAGAAAAGAGAAAAGAAGTGTAAGTGGATAATATATATACAAAGAAATGTTCAGCATCTTTAATCATGAGGGAAATACAAATAAAAACTACAGTAAGATTTCATATCATTCCAATCAGAATCATAATCACTAGGAAAACAACCACAAATGGTAGTAAGAGTGTGGAAGGTTGATGGGATAATAAATTAATGCAATTTCTAAGTAGTAAATATAGAGGCTCCTCAAAACACTAAAACTTGATCTATCTTATGACCTCACCATAACACTGTTGGGCATATACCTGAAGGAGTATATATCAATATACAAGACCATGTTTATTGCAGCATTATTTACAATAGCCAAATGGTGGAATTTTCCAGGGTTGCCCACTAACAGATGAATGGATAAAGAATAGAGAACCATAAAGAAATGCAATGATATCATTTGCTGGAAAACGGATCCAACTGTAGAATATGTTGAATGAGTTAAGCCAAATTCCAAAAGTTCAATATTGTATACTTTCACTCACATATGGAAGTTAGAGTAAAAGATACATGAATTCAAGGACATGTACTTATGTATATATGTACATATGCACATATATACATGCATATGATATGATTCTAACTACAGGACTTTTTAGGGGAAAAAGAGAAAACCTAGAATGTGACTAGTTTTTAAATACAAATATGTGTGAAAATTATTTAAGGAATCACATTAAACACTGTTGTTTAATAGGAGTTAGGGGTGGTGTGGGAAAAAAATATTAGAGAGGATTATTCTGAAAACACAATATATGCACATCTGAAATATCATCGTGAAACCCCTTTGCTACAATTACTACACACTAAATAAATGAATACCAGGAAAGTAAAACAGGTTGTGTTGGGAGACAGGTATTAACAGGAGATGGGAAGTGGGCTAATTTGGAGGATAAATGAGGATGAGTACGATTGAAGTTGTTTGTTTGCATATATTTAAAACTTTAAAATGTTGAAATGATTTAAGTTGAAGAAGGGAGAGTTTAGTTTGATGGAGATAGGTTGCACGCATGTATGGAAATATCACAAGGGACTCCTACTTATAAAATAATATAAAACTACTCATTACCTTAAGTATGTAATTGTAACCCCTCTGACATTACCCTTATAAAATTATAAAAAATAACATAATATAAAAATACAAAAAACCCACAACTTTATCTGACTTGTAAATAGCAGTGTTTCTATTAGGATAGACCAAGTACATTGCACGAATACATATTAACCCAAAATGTCAGTGGTTTAACACAACCAAAGTTTATCTCCTATTTAGTTCAAGTCTGCTATGGGTCCCAAGATGACTCCAAAAGTATGATTGCAAATCAGGGTGTTGTGGTCTTTGGACTTGTCCTCTGAAGACCTCTTGCACGGTTTATATGGCAGAGATAAGTAGATAAGGAAGGACAGGATAGCTAATGGAGAAATGCACGTGAGGTTTTAATCACCTTAAATGTGATGTGGTAGGATGTTACTGCTAAAAATTTCATTTGATATGGCTCCACTCAGAAAATATTCTGAAGGGAATGATAACTATATATTGTCAAATGTAAGGCAACACTCATGCTCACCAGTAAACCTACTTTCAGTACATCTGTGATGACAGTTCATCTCAGGTTAAGCACTCTATTATGTCTTTGCTTTTATATCAGAACACTTATCTCCAAATGATTGGAAGTTTTCTCAACCCATACAAGGATAAAACATGGTGAGGTGATGCTAAAAGTGCTTGAAACTAACCCTTCACAAATGAAAGAAGAGATCAGTTAATAAATACCTTAACCATTGATTTATTCAGGAAATAGCTGAGGTAGTTTTCAAGATCTCCAGAATAAGAAGAATCCCCTATACCTTTTCCCCTATCTTGTCTCCTCATTTACTTGAGTTTTTTAGAATCTCTTCCCATATGAGATATCTCGGTATCAAAGTTTGGAGATCACACATACGCACGCACGCACGCATGTGTGCCTGTCCTAAGGCTTGACCTTGGGGGCCTAGGCTCTGTCCCTAAGATGTTTTGCTCAAGGCTAGCACTTTACCACTTGAGCCAAAGCTCCACTTTTGGCTTTTTGATGATTAGAGATTAAGAGTCTCATGGACTTTCCTGCTCAGGCTAGCTTTGAATTGAGATCCTCAGATTTTAGCCTCCTGAGTAGCTAGGAATACAGATGTAAGGTAAGCTACTGGTACCTTACTTGGTTTTATTTTTTATATTATGGGGGTTTGAATTCAGAGTTTGCTAGGCAGGTGTTTTACCTCTGAGCCACATCTCTAGACTTTTGGGGCACTTGTTATTTTGAGATAGTCTTCCTTTGTGCCCAGGTTTCTGCCTGGACTATGACCTTCCTATTTTAGCTGAGATATTAGGTTTATGCCACTATCCTCAACTTTCGTCCTCTGAGATGGAGTCTCACAACGTTTTTTTCACCTATGCTGACCTGCGACCATTATCAACTTCCCATATAGCTTGGATGACAGGAGTGAGCCACTGGGTGGGTGAATGACTGTGCCCAAATATTTGTGTCATGTTCTTTTTTTGCCAGTCCTGGAGCTTGAACTCAGGGCCTGAGCACTGTCCCTGGCTTCTTTTTGCTCAAGGCTAGCATTCTACCACTTGAGCCACAGCTCCACTTCTGGCTTTTTTCATATACATGGTGATGAGGAATCAAACCCAAGGCTTCATGTATGTGAGGCAAGCGCTCTACCAGTAGGCCATATTTCCAGCCCATGTCATGTTCTTTTATGAGAAGAACTCATACTGAGACAACCAGCAATGTCTATCAGAGTTGGTCTTTTCCAACTGATTATATCAATAGAAGCAATGGATTAGAAAGAAGGTGGTTTTGGTTCCAGGTCATCTAACATTTACTACCTTTATGATTTTATGCATGATAATTCTTCTGATAGACTTATTTTTTATTTTGCCTTGGGATAAGTTTGTCTTTAATATCATTTCCATATCTGATGTCTACAACACTATAATTGAATTCTGACTCCATTAAACATTATTAACGTAATTCTGAAGACTAGTAGTTCACTATCATCAAAGAGAAAAGAAGAAAATGTTATTTTAAGTACTAGCCAAAGGCTTTACAATTATATCTTAGAAATATATACTTAAGTATAGAATTCTTTATTGGTGATTTTTAAAACCAAGATTATAACTGCATTTATGTTGAATAGCTTCTAACTACATGACTTGAGTGTTCTTCTAATTTGACTCTATGAATCTATTGTGAATGTGGTAGAGTTACTAATTTGGTTGGCTTATAATGAACTTTGCTTCCATCTGTTTGATGAAATCAAAGAAGTAAATATAAATAAATTAACTTACATAAAAACTTGGTTAAAATGACAATTTTCCATGTATCGCACCTGCTTACATTAATAAAAATTAGCTCTCATTCAGTAAGCACTATGTGCCAGATGTTGAGCTCAGCCTATAACATAAATGGTCCCATTCAATGTTCATAAGGATAAATAGCATAAACACTATAATATATTTTGCTACTTATGGAGTTAAAGCCCAGATAGGTTAAGTTTACATTTCTATAATCACATACCCACTGTGTGGCATACCAAGACTTAAATCAATATGTCTTACTTTAATATTTAAGTATTTATCTATATTACCATTATCCTGCCATTGTAATCATTCTTACTTCCAATATAAATTGTGAAGTTCTACATGAATCTTAATAATAATAATAAAAAGGAAATGATTATTAAAATTCCAATTATTAAAGAAGAATCTGGAAAGCCTTTATTAAGATAAATTTTTAAAAAACTGTCCTACTCATAGCCTCCTGACTAGTTGTAACACATTTCAAAATTCTAATGGATAAAGCCTTGACAAAATGTTCCAAAGCCTTGAAATCTTTTATTTCATGTAGGTATTTATGTTCAGATAAAAAAAATCTCATCCTTAATTATTTGATTCAGTGAGTAATGAAATGTAAAGAAATCTTTGATTACTTAAAAAAATCAATAAGTGATTAACAGAAAAAGAGTTTGCTTGTATATTTGCTTCTAAAATTTCATATTATTCAGATGCTGAATATCTTATCTTCCTTGGACCCTGTATTCTTGGAAGAAGGAAACACATCATGAAAAGCAGCATTTGAAGAAAGTGATTAGAAGAGATCTGTGGGAAGTGGACCTTCTCAGTTGTATCATAGAGGTCTATTAGCACAGAAACCTTTTGTTCTGAATTCCTTCTGAAAGAATTGTAACTATCTTATTTGAAACCAGAAGCAGCCTGATTTCTTTTGAAGATTATAGAGAAGACATTGCATTTTGAGCCTATCTAGAGTCCAGATGAGACAGCTGGTAGACATGTTTTTGCAACTTCTTTGAAAGCATAAATATATCTGTATAAATGCCACCCAGTGTTATTCCCTTTCTTGATAAGAACATTTTTATTCTATCTTTTGGTGTATATGAATAAGAGAAGCTTCAGATTTTGGTGGATTGGCAAATGTCCCTATACCCCTTAAAGATCATCTTCTTTATGGAAGTATTGAATTAGAAGTACAGAAGAAAGGAAAAATGGCAAAGACAGAAACCTTTCATGACTGGCAAAAGTGGAGCCTTTTATCTTTTTATAGTCAATTTACATTTAAATGGAGAGACCCCATAGTGCTGATGGAGGTGATGGGGAAAATGGTGTCTGCATCATGAATAATAAACATCGGGGGAAATGTCAGTTTTTCAGCCTACTAGTACATTTTGTTGCTATGACAACAGAATGCGAAGTGTTCTCTTAAAGGGAAACATGACAATTTGTTGGAGATAAAAGCTCATCAAATGTAATATATTTAAATATAATCTTGGAGTCATATAAAACAAAGATATACTGAAGCGAACACTTTGATTCTTCTGATTTTTGAGCAGATATAATTATGAGAAGAGTCATGCTGAGGGTAGTTAAAAGAGGCATTAAGATAGGACTTTTTGGTCCCTTGAACATCTCTTTAAAAGTCACAGAACCACAACCATTAGTAGGCCCATCTGGTGTAGAGCCAGAAATTGGCACCAAATAGAGATAGATCCTTTTAATTCTCAGACATTTAAGCAGACTGTGTTTTAACATTCTCACTGCATACATAATTTGTCAAAATGAGCCCATGTTAATTATTTTTTAACCATTAAATATGACTTGAACTCAACAAAAGTGAACATTAAAATTTTCCATGTTACAAGGTGGCTCCTCATTATTAAAGAAGTCAGTATTGAGACAAGGCTATGGACATTTCTTCATTTTAAATTCTGTGAATGTAGGGGAAATAATTTGCCAGTGATAGAGAGAATATATCATTGATTTCTCTCAGTCCAGGTAGGGTTCAGAGTTTGATCTTGTAAGTAAGTATTACCTCAAAATTGCCTTTGGAGATTTCTTGCTTCCATGCTCAGATAAGATGTTTCTAGCCTGTGGCAGGTAGCATGCAATTGATCATGGCAGTCTTTGAAGCTGAACCTGAAAGCAGTTTCAGCATCCTTCTCAACATGGTGCTTTAGGCAGCCAGCAGCCACTATATATTGTTTGGAACTGGCACAAGAGATGAAACCAATTTACTAACTCTGCATGATACTATAGAAACAACCACCACTTCTATACCTCTTTCTGAGTTTGAGAACTCAAAATACAAGCACAGACTCACAGTTCTCCCTCTTCTCTCTTGGACAGCATATTTTGGTTCTGAATTACCCAGTGGATATTCATTTATTCCCCACTCCCTCCCCCTCTCTGTACACAAACACACATACACACACATATGTGAGAGTTATGATACCAGAAGGTAAAAATCTCCTGATCTGAATTTTTATTTCTAGCTATAGAAATTGTCGACTATTAGAGAAGGGAAAAAAGAGGGTGGGAAGAAGACAGAGAGGCATACTTAAATTGAAAAGCCATGATGGTATTTTACTTAATATTCTATAAAAATGTGTCATCCCACTTCCATGTAGGACTCCAATTCCCCTTATTAGAGAAGAAAAATGCTAATAAATTTTCATACATTACTCTTCTGGAGGTATGTTTGCCATTTCTAGATGGATGTCTAAGGACAGCAATATTTGATGAAGGAATAAGTTTTCAATGAAAGAATTCTGGGCACCATGATTTGTTAGGGAAGGGAGGGAGAATGTATGTAGAGATAAGGAGGCATAAATCGTGACATTTGAGCCACTACTTACATAAAGCTGACATTGGTGAGTGAGCTTCAGCTGTACTCATTTTGATCTGCTTCCACCTAACACCATCAGCTCTGTGTCTTGGCCCACCGTGTTTAGTAATTACATGCTGTTGCCTTATCATGAATGAATGGAAAAAGTTGCTGTTGAAATATCACTTATCACACTAAAAGAATGATGGAAGCAAATTCATTATCTCGACTAACAACAAGTAGTTCCTTATTTGTATAGAAATCTTTCATGTTGGGTGATTCAGACCTCAAAAATTCTTCTTTTCATGATTCTCTAGACTACTGGTAGACACCCAAGAGTCCTTGTTTCCAATTTTGAACAAATTTTCCTGACTTCAAGGTTCCAGGTCTCTAAGCCCCTTCCCTCCTACTCTTTCTTCTTTTTCCCCTCTTCTTCCTTCTCCTCTTTTTTAAGCTAGCAAACCTGCTTTTCTTCCTTCATGCTGGACAACAGTCATTGCAATAGCAGAAGAGAATTACAAGAGAATTTCTCAAACTGGTGTTGTGTGAAACAAGTTTGGGAAAGCAGGTTCCTGTGAAAAGATGTTTAGGGAACCTGTGTTTCCATAGTGTTTTTTGGAAGTGTGCCCTGCACAATGCATATTAACATATTAAAAAGCTTGTAAAAATTCAGTAGTGAAAAAATATGCTTCATTTGAACCAAACATCTTGCTAAGCTAATTTTAACCCTTTTCTAAGATAACAGCCCTTAAAAATCAATCCATATAATACTCTATGAAATAAAATTTGGAGAATTGTGACCCACAAAGCGTACTTTACAGATTTTTTCTCCTTTCTAAACTGGTATAAAGCATGGAAAAATGATATATTAAAATGTGAATTTTTCACTGCTCCTCCAGGGGTTCAAGTGATTTTTTAGGTTTTTTTTCTTTTCATTTGTTCCTTTTCTGTTGTAATTGGTTGTCAGGCTTGAACTCAGAGCCTGGACACTGTCCCTAACAATTTTGCTTAAGGCTACCACTCTACCACTTTAAGGCATGGCTCTACTTCCTGTTTGAGTGGCTAATTGCAGATAAGACTCAGGGACTTTCCTGCCTGGCATGATTTCAAACCCTAATCTTCAGATCTCAGCCCTCTGAGTAGCTAGGATTACAGGCATGAGCCATTAGTGTCAGCTATGTCCTATCTTTTTTTAACCATTAAAAAAACTTCAATGGCATTTAGTCTGGAACTATATAGACTTACACTACTTGGGAACAAGCACAATATATAAAAGGTATATAGATTTTTGAGTTGGACAGATCTGCATTTAAATTAAGTGAATTCACTTCTTTTTTATATAATCTTTTGCAACTCAATTTCTGGTGTTTTTTTTTTCAACTCAGTCTCTCTCCTTTTGGTAAAGGAATTAATATCAATATAACGTATCTATTTTGAGAATTAAACAAGTTGGCATTCATAAAGCTCTTGACAGTGAATATTTTGTATCTGCCTTCTTTCCCTCCTCATGAGTAAGGTTAACCTTCTTAGTAAGTGTGTTTACTAGGGAAAAGAGTATTTCAGAAAGTCTCTGTGTTTGCACTTATACATTATTAATTTTTAAAAGGAAGATTTACCATTCTTTTGCAGAATTAATAGAACAAAATTTTCCATGATTCGTCATGTGCATATAAAGAGCATCTTTTTAAATATACTATTAAATTCCAAGCCTCCAAAACCAGTAAGGTGTTGTGACCTTGCCAAGCATATCTCAAGCTCTTCCTATTAAATGTAGGATGTTTCACACACCATTCAAAAATATTGGCTTTAGCAACAAATGAATTATTAAATGTCAAATTGTTATTTCCCGTGACAGTTTCCAAATGGACTGGGTCTGCACTAACAAGTAGTGAAATGTGCCTCCAGCCGCCTCACAGCTGTGGAAGAAACGGATCGCAACTCCAGTGGACTCATTTTACCTGGCAGCAGAGCACTGCAAGGCTCACCCATCTGTCAACACATATTTTTCTTTCAGTCTCCTTGAGCCTTTTCTTGGATTGTTTCTTGTTTAAAGAGAAAATCAAGAGCTATTCAAAGTGGTGGCTTTTTGTATAAGGACATTTCAAGTACAGTCGACACTTGATAGTTTACTTACAGGGTGTTTATCATTTCAATTTAAATGAATTGGCTCTATTTTTTAGATTGCTGCCATTATTTTTCCCATTTTACTCAAAAATTTAATAATTCAGAAACAGTATGTTTGATAATTAAATTAATTTTAATCTAAACAGCATCTAATAATTCCTAGCAAGGAAAAATCAACTAAAATATAGTTAAACTTAGGTTCTGTGTGTACTTCACAGGAATCTCATTTACTGCAACTGTAAAAACAAATTACATAGCTAGATTAAGTTGAAAAATTCCTAATAGGTTGAAAGTATTGAATCCAATGTAAGAAAAATTTGAAACTCTGAATAGACATATAACAAGACATTGTGCCAGACAGGGTGGTGGACACATTTAATCCCAGCTACTTCAGAGGATCTTATTTCAAAGCCATGGAAAAAAGTTAATGAGATGTACATCTCCACCAACAATCTCAGCATGTTGTTCTATGCCCATAAGGTTAGATCAGAGGATTCTAGTCTCAGACCAGTCCTAAGAGAGAACGTAAGATACTATCTGAAAAATAACTAACGAAATGGCAAAGGGGCATGGTTTAAGGGATGGAGAGCCTGCCTAGCAAGCATGAGGCCATGAGTTCAGAAAGCTGTGCTACCACAAAAAATAATAAAGAATACATACTGAATTGAAAATTAATGAAGTTAACACAAGGAATGGTTTCTACTAAGTGTTAAAACAATCAAGACCAATTCTTCTCAAACTGTTTGTAAAAATGAATGTAATTTGCTTCCTAATTCATTCTATGAAGCCAGTATTACCATGATATAAAAGACATAAGAAATTACAGAACATCCTTGTTTATGAATACAAATGTAAAAATCCTTCACAAAATATTATTAGGCTGAATGCAGCAATGTATAAATCTGATGATAGTTGATAACAAAGTAGGATTTGTCCAAAGAATGTAAATTTGGTCCAACCTAAAACCAATCTATGCAACACATCATGTTAATAGAAACAAAATATTCCTCATTGTCATATGAATAGATAAAAGAAAAAATTAATAAAACCCAACACTACTTCATGATAAAAATCACTCAACGAAAAAAATAAAAAAAAAAAAAGAAACAAGCCAGGGCCTGGGAATATGGCCTAGTGGCAAGAGTGCTTGCCTCGTATACATGAAGTCCTGGGTTCAAAAAATAAAAATCACTCAACGAATGGACTGGAACTCACTCATGTTAACAAAAGGCAGCTATGAAAAACTAACAAATACTATCCCACTTATAGTGAAAAGCAGAAAGAATTTTCTCTAAGACTAAGAAAAAGATAAGGTTATTTGCTCTGATTACTTCTATTCGGTAGTGTACTGAAATTCCTAGTTGTAATAATTAGGCACTGAAAGGCAATCTAACATTTCCTGATTGGAAAAAAAACAAGCAAACCTTGATCTAGTTTTATGTCAAAACCTTGTATATAGAAAATCATAAGGAATCTTCAATAAAACTATTAAGCATAATAAATAGGTTGAGCAAATTTGAAGACTCAAATCTGTATACCCAAATCAATTGCTTTTTTTCTATTAACAATGAGCAATCCAAAGATGAATAAGAAAATAATTTAATTTACAGTAAAATAAAAAATTAAATATTTATGAATAAAGTTAACAAAATGCATACAAGACTTGCATATTAAAGTAGCAAACATCTTTAAAAGAAATCAAATAACACTCAAAGAAATGGAATGACATTCTGTGTTCATGCACTGGGAAACAAGTACCATGAAAATGGTAATACTCCCAAATTGACAAGATGTCTATGAAAGTATTGCCTGATTTTTTTTCAAAAACTGATGATGCTAAAACTTCACACAGAAATTTGTGGAGTTAAAAATAAAGCAGTGGAGTACTTTCAGGTATTAAATCTTAACACAAAGCAATAATTAATAAGACAGTGTGGTGCTAGCATGATAGACATATGGACCAAAGGAAGTGGGAATAGAGAAATAAATCCATAGATCTATTATCAACTGATAATAAATGTGCATGACTAGATCATTCAGTGAGAAGAGAAAATTCTATTTGATTATTAGTGCTGAGACAATGGCATGTGCACACATGGAAGTTTATGTTGGAACTTCTACTTCACATCATACACAAAAAATAAAAATCTAAGTGAGTTATAGGTCTAGGTGTGGTAAGTAAAACTGTTAACATTTTAGGAGAAAATAAATATGGAAATTCTCATAAACTTGGAATAGGTAATGGTTTTATATGACACCAAAAACATAGGAACAAAGAGCAAATAGATAAATTGGATGTTATCCAATAATGGTATTCATGGTTCAAGAGATGCTGTCAAGATAGTAAAAATAAACTCTACCCAATGATAGGTAAATTTGCCACTTCATATCAATTATTTGTATCTAGCATACACAAAGAATTCACTTCAATTACTCAATAATAAAAGTACAAATAATAGCATTAAAATTTAGCATAGCAATTGAGCAGATATTTTTCCATGGACTCAGTGAAAATGGCAAGTAAGCACATGAAAAGATATGTAATACCGGTATTCCTATGGATTGAAACTCTCTTCTGCCGCACTGCCATACCCTGATTACAGAACAAATCTTTTCTCCCTGTCATGGTGAATATAATGATTATCTCCTGGATATTAGGAACTACTTTCTTCACAAAATACTTCCACATTTTGAACCTTCAGGATATTAGTGGTGGTATAGTAGTGGTAGTATGTACAGGAAGATTGGTTTTAACACTTTTGTCAAGTCTATGGCTGTAAATTGGCCCATCCTATAACTGCATATGCACAGCTAAACTTAGGCTGCAATATTTCTAAGATAATGAGATGAAGTCATTAAAATATAGTAGTTAAAGAACATGAGATATGAACATTGCATCTTGACTTATTAAGTGTGTGCTTTGAATAAATTTCTTATTCCCTTGGTGCTCCATTTCCTGCTCTGAAATATGAGTATAATGCTATCTGTTTCATAAGATTATGGTAAGAATTATGTAAGTGAATTATTTGAAGTAGTAAAGAAAGATCCTGGTTCATGATAAAGGATGTAAAAGTATATATTATTAAAATCTGACAAATCATTACCAATGGTATTACAGAACAGAAAAGTTAGAAAAATAAGCAAATACAATGTCTGTGAATGTTACAGAACAAACACATATGCTCCTTATACTATGGAGGATTTGCCTTCCTCATCACTCTAGAGACACATTTATTAACTTTTCCTGCTGTGAAATCTTGTGTCTTGTATATGAATTCTTGTATTCCCTATTTTGATCTGTTCCCTAAAATAAGCAGTTGTAATTTCCTAGCACATCTAGATATACCCCACTGCTTAATTCAAGGGTTAGCCTTTAGGGTCTTTCTCAAAAAAAAGCCCAATTTGAACAAAACCATTCTATTTAACAGCATATATTTTTCTAAGCATAGGGATATTCTAGATGTCAAGTAACTTCGTCTGTTCAATACTTTCCCTTTCATTATAGTCACTAGGCATAGAAGCAGCCAAATCAGGAAACTATACAAGGACGTCATTTTATTTTTTTCAAATATGTGGTAAATGTGCCTAGAAATAGATGTTCAGACACAATTTGTCATGTAAAGTGATTTTTGGCAGAAGGTGAGCATGAGAAGATGGAAGGAGCTTTCAGACCATGTTTTCATGTCTAACAGCTGTGAAATGAAATATAAAGGGAAGGAGAAAGAGACTTAATCTAAAATACATTTTCAACAATGGTTGAGTCAGGCTAGAGGAAGATATTGAATCCAAATCATTTGTCAGAGAAGCTCCATCATTTGTCAAAATGAATCTGCATTGTTTCAACTTTCTGAGATTTTCTGGAATTGTGTTTGTACATGATAAATGCTCAGACTTTTCTCTCTTTCAAGTCTTTTCTGGTTTTTGGTAGTATTGGAGTATTAAAACAAGAGCTTTGAACTCAGGCAAGAGCTCTACCCCTTGAGCCAGGCCCTCTAAGCCCTTTTACTTTGGTTGTTTCTGAGGTAAGGCTTCCCACTTTTTCCTAGCCTGGCTGGACTCAATCCTCTCACGCTTCCTGCATAGCTTGGATGGCAAAGATACAATTATTACATTTTTGCTCAGGTTTGTACTTCAACCCTTATTCTCCCAGTCTCCAACTTCCAAGTAACAGGAATGATAGGTATGAGCCATGGCACATGGCCATACTTCGTGATCAACTGTTTTCTTTGCTAAAGGCAAAAAAACTCAAGCATGTCTTCATAATTTTAGTAGATCATAAGGGTAGTTATTTTCAATGAAGCATTTAAGTTAACCTCATCATATTTTAGTAAGCATAACCTGTGTTATATTGCCAAACTTTATGAGTTAATAACACCAAACTTTAATGACTTAATAGAGGAAAAAAGCTAATTTATGCTACTTAAGTACAAGTCAGTGTGAGGTTTTGTTGGTAACACTGACTCAGAGACCCAGGCTGACAGATTCTCCACTCAACCTAGAATCATTGGTCTTTTCAATTGCTATAATAAGTCAGTAAAAAACTTGCTAGAGTGTTTCTTAATACAAACTAAACGCTTCAGGATGAAAATAAACAATCATTGGATAGAAAAAAAGTCATGCCTCTACTTATCTGTAAGATATAGTAGTGTGATCAATTAGGTTGATATTTGGAAAGCTGTACATATATATGCTACAGGGACCTTACAGTATTAAATGTCTCTTGCTTCTCTCTTCCTACACACACAAACAAAGCTCTCATTTTCTCCCTAAAGAAGCTGACTTAAAGTTCCATAAAGTTAGTATATCATGCTAAGAACTGTCATTTCAGTGGTACAAAGCTATTGTTTTTAATGTGATAGGCATGACAATTTACAATCTTGACCATTTTAAAGGAGTAGCATTCTTTCTTTAACGATAAGCATATTCATATTGTCATGACACAGATTCACAAAAATATATCTTAGCTACTCAGAAGGCTAACATATGAGGATTGAGCCTTGAAACCAGCCTGGGAAGGAATGCCCGTGAGATTTTTACCTCTAAATAACCCCTCAAAAGGTGGAAATGGAGCTGAGGCTCTCTCTAGTGGGTAGAATACCAACCTTGAGTAAAAATGCTAAGGGACAATGCCCAGGTCCTGAGTTCAAGCCTCACTACTTGCATGAAAAAATTTCATCTTGTAAATATGAAACATTGTCTTTCCTGTTCTTTTTCCTCAAGCTATCATTCTGTGTTCTGTCTCTGACTACATACCTTAGGCAAGCTGTAGCGAATTTATTTCACTAAGCATAATAGTCTCAAACTTCATCAATTAGGATGGGATTTTCCCTTGTAAGACTGATCAATATTCCATTATAGATAAATGATATTTATTTATTCATTAATTTATCTATGGACAATTGAGTTCCTTTTGTCTTTTTACTTTTGTTAATAGAACTTATAAACATGGGCGTATAAGCCTTGATTTCAATTCTTTTAAATTCCCAGCAATGAAACTGCTTTATCATGTGGCAGTTCTTTTTTAAATGTTTTCAGAACCTCCATACTGTTTTCTACAGGAATTGCACCATTTTACAATCCCATTATGAATCCACAGAGCTCCAGCTTCTTCATATTCTCACCAATATTTGTATTATGTTTTGGTACTAGCCATTCTATTAGACATGAAATGATGTTATGTATGGATTTCACTTGTATTTCACTGATATTTATTGATTCGAATATCTCTTCATTTACCTAATGGTCATTTGTAGGATTTTTTGAGACATATCTGTTGACGTCCATAGTTCATTTTATTTTTAATTATATTTTTATTATGTTTAAGTAGTTGTACAAATGGATTATCATTCATCAAATCAGCTTACAAATACAATGCGTCTTGATCACTATCACCCCTTTCTTCATTTTTCCCCATCCCTCAAAACCCAATCATCCCCTCAATGTTCCTAGTTTTATAGGATATGCATCAAATATGATGACTGCATTCTCTCCTTCCCTCTATCCTCTCTTCATTCCTCTATCCTCCACCCATTGACCTCCTCTCATCACATCTCAAGTACTAGTTTTCTCATATTCATTTTGTTACACTGATAGGAGAAGGAGTTTCACCATATGAATTCTTCCCCCCAAATAATATACTTCAGTTTTGTGCACACATGCATACAACCAGAAATGTGCTTATTTGGATATTTATAAATTAGATCTAACTTCCACATCTGGGAAAATCTTATGTCCTTTGTCTTTCTGGGCCTGACTTCACTCAACATATAAAATGAAAATGATGTAATATTGTCTTTTCTAATGGTTGAGTACAATTCAGTTTTATCATGTTTTCTTGTTCCATTCATCCACTGATGGGCACGTGGGCTGTCTCTGTAGCCTGGCTATTGTGAATTCTGAAGCATTGAACAGAGTTGTGTAAATGCCTTTACTGTATCCTGATTTATGTTTTACATAAATGTCCACTAGTGGTATTGATGGATCATAAGTTAATTCTGTTTAGTTTTTTTATGAATATCTAACGATTTGCATTTTAAATTATAGTATGTTTTGTGGGGTTTTTTTGCTATTTAGCTACAGACATTCTTTGTGATTCTTGCATGCTAATTATATATCTAAGTTGCAGTTTGCAAATATTATCTCCCATTCAGTAGACTGCCTTTCCTCAATATTGAATGAGGATCTACTTCATCATTCTTTGATTTGTGTTTCTCTGGTGATGCGAAGCATTTTTTTCATTTGTGTTGACATCATTTTAAAGAAATGTCTACTCGATTATTTTTACCATTTTTCAAAAGGTTATTTGAAGGTAACAAACAGTACAAGAAATGTATCCAATGCCTAACGTATGAAACTGTAACCTCTCTGTACATCAGTTTGATAATAAAAATTTGAAAAAAAATAGGTTATTTGAGTTGCAAAATATAAAATACTGTCTGGATAAGAACATCTTATAATGTATACAATTTTAAGATATAATCTCTCATTCTTTTTTTTTCTTTTTGTCAGTCATGTGGCTTGAACTCAGGGCCTGAGCTCTTTCCCTATTTGAGCCACAGCATCACTTCTAGTTTTTGGTGGTTAAGTGGAGGTAAGAGTCTCACAGACTTTATTTCCTGGGCTGGCTTTGAACCGTGATCCTCAGATTTCAGCCTCCTGAGTAGCTAGGAATGCAGGCTTGAGTTACTGGTATCTAGCTAATCTCTCATTCTTTAGGTTGACTTTTTAGTCTCTCCACTGTTTCTTTTGCTTTACAGGCCCTTTTAATAATTTTAAAATGTTATTCAAGTACCTACTTTGCTTTTGTTGTCTTCACTTTGAGTGTCATATCTAAGAAATCACTGTCAATCCAATGTTATATAGACTTTTTATCCTGTATTCTTTTAAAAGCTTTATAGTTTTGCTGGCTGTATATGCCATTATTTGATTTAAAGTTATTTTGTGCATAAAACATAGAAGGAGTAGTGAAATTCATTCTCACCACATGAATTCCATTTGACTATATGTGCAAGGGTTTATATGGGGGACTTGTTATTTATTGTTCAGACATCCCCTTCTTTTGATAAAATATTATTATGTAATGCGTTTCAAAATCAAGAAATATGATGCTTCTATTTTGGTATTTTCTTTTAAATTGTTTTGGCTATTTGGAGTCCCTTGAGTTTCCAAACTTTGGAATGACTTTTTCTATTTCTAAAAAAATTGCTAATGAAATTTTAATAGGATTGCAACATATCTGCAAGGTCACTTTGGATACTGTGGCTTTCCAATCCATGAACATGGGATATCATTCCAGCTATTTGTCTCTTCAGTTTCTTTCAGCAACATTTTATTTTTATAAATATAATTCCTTAACATCCTTAGTTAGGTCTACATCTAAGTACTTTTTGATGGTGTCATACATCAAAGTGTTTCGCTTTCCATTTCTCAACAATATCTAAATTGAAAAAAAAAGAAAATTATCACTGTTTGCAGATGCAATGATCATATATGTAGAAAATTCTAAAGATTCCACTAAAATGTCATTAGAACTACAACATTCAGACATGTTCTTTATAAAATCAATACACATAAATCAATTGTATTTTTATATACCAATACTGAACAACCTTTAAAGAAAACTGAGAAGAAATAATACCCTAGGCAATTTTCATTCTACCTAAGACCAGAGAATTCTTAATGAAGGAGAAAAAATCTCAGTCTGGTGTTATGTTGGCCCTACTTTGGTTCAGCAACTGTAGCCAAGGTAAAAGGGAAATGAGGATTAGTAAAGCCTGTCACAGGCCACCTATGTATAACCCAGTGAAAAGAGATGGTATAATATGTCCAGTCAAAAGTATTTTAAGTAACTAGAGAATGGCCATTATTTAAAGATGGGGTTAAGCTTCCAGAATTTGAAGTAGGATATGTAAGGTTTTTTTTTTTTTTTAAGCAACTGATAGTTGGGTTTCTATATAGATGTTTCTCTCTACAGTCTTTCTCTCTCTCTCTCTCTCTCTCTCTCTCTCTCTCTCTCTCTCTCTGTGTGTGTGTGTGTGTGTGTGTGTGTGTGTGTGTGTGTGTGTGTTGCTACTGGGCTTGAACTCAAGTCCACACACCCTTGCTTGGTTTTTGTTGCAGCCAAGTTTTCTGAAAAGTCATGAGGAAGGAAATGTGTGCTATTATACTAGTACAAGATTTTAAACTTGTTACTTGACAAGCTTTTACCTAAAGGATGATTGGGTTATTCCAGACCGCTCGGGTTTATTCTCCCACCTCTTTTCTTATTCCATTTCCTCTGCTTCCCCAGACTATTCACCCTTTCCTCTCAAATGTGATTACAGAAAATAATATTTCTATGGATTTAGTTTGCAAGTAGGTGTATATGGAGGTAGAAAAAGGAAATCCTCTTGTGCAACTAATTGATGCTAGTAAAAATGCTTAAAAATAAAATATTTGCATTTTTCCTTTCACAGCAATTTAGCCCACTATACTTTGAAGAGATGTAGAGCCTATCTCAGGTTTTTTTTTTATTCCCAGATGGCCTTTTGTGGGTTTTACCTCTGGCTTGTAAATGGTATTTTAAAACTCTCTTACTCATTAATATGTGGCCTAGTATAAAAACCATTTTTCTATTACAAAAAAGCATTAGTGTGTGGAAGACTATGTGATTTGTGCTGCATTTGTCTTTATCCAATTTATACTTTTAGGCCCATAAACTTCCCTGCTGATACCTAACTGTGCCTAGTAGCAGCACCTCCTCAAATGTCACAGGGGAGCTACAAAGAAATGATACTAAATGATCTAGATCTATCAACCCAATTCTATGAAGGGACAATAAATTACTGTATTCCATAAAGGCCTCAAAAATGCTCAAAATTGCACTACTGCTGTGTTATCATAGCACATGCATGTGCTCTAACTTCTAGGGACATATAGCCCAGTTTATTCTCTGGAAAATCCCAGAAGTCCAAATATAATCATCAGAGTAATCAAGTATCACTGTCTTCATCATTCTGTCCCCAAATAAAATACTTGTTTGAGTTAGTTTATTACCTTACCACAGAAAAATAGATCAGAGTCATAGAATATTATAGTTGAAAAGAACATTAAGAATGATCTCCTACTCTTGCTCTTAAATTCCTGGTATGATTGTACACGCCTATAATCCCAGCACAAGGGAGGCTTAGGTATAATGACAAAGATCATGAATTTATAACTAGCCTGGGAAACATGGGGACAACTTAACTCAAAAAAAAAAAAAACAAGAAAGGAAGAAAAGAAGGAAGACAGATGGGAATGGAAAGAAAATAAAGTTAAAAAAAATAGACAATCCCAAATAAACAAAGAAAAATGATTGTCCTTGATTTATATCTGATAAAACTTGTTGGTGACAAAAAAACAAAAACTTGTTGGTGTTTTTAGCCCCCCAAGCTCTCCTGACCCACAGGAGAGATAGGGAAGGCATGCCCCGACCAGACAAGCCAAGAAAGAAAATGGTTGACAGACCGCCTGCACCCAGCCCTCCCTTATAGGAGGACAATAAGATGCATCTGGAAGCTAAGTCAGTGCAAAGTCTCATTTATTGAGGTAGATCCCACCATTAAATAAGGCACAGGAACCAATCAAGTCAAAGATCGGCAGGAAGGGGAGGGGTGTACATGCACCTATCTAGGGACTGTGAGGGGAGGCCTGAGCTGTCCGTCAAGGATGGAAGTGTCAAGGGACCAATCCTGAGAGGCGGCCTAATTTTACGTCACAGCCCACAGGACCGCCTCCGGGGTCACCATCAGGCGCCATCTTAGCCACACGTGTTCACAAGGCTGGGAGGTGGGGCCAGCTAGAACCGCCTTTCTGGGTTCCGTGTAATAGCCACATGTGACCCCAGGGCTGGGAAACAGGCAGGGCCAGCTAGTTGCCTCTTTCTGATGTAACATGCCCTGGCATGTCCCACAAAAACTGAAGCCCAGAAAATGTTATGAGTCTTCAGTTGTTCTAGCCATTCTATGTTGAATATAAAAATCCCTATCTCCTGACTCTTAGCATACTGTATTTCCAATATCCCAGCCAGGAGATAGCTTTTCATGAAGCTAGTTTCGCCCAGAGCCTTTGACTCAAGTACTTTCCACAACTGAGAACATTTTTCTTTGCTGTGACAACTAACATATTTCCATGGGCAAAAAGGTATTTTTGCATCAGTGCAACCAAGTGCACTACAAAAAGGTTAACAGTATTAAAGTTTGTCATTCTGCTATTTTTGTCTTTAAGTAAGTAGGAGAGCCAGTGGGAGCAACTTGGGGTAATAAAGGTTAATCACTGGGAGCTTAAGGGTGCTTATGTTTAATTGGTGGGCGATTAAAGATGCTCAAGGTTAATAACTGTGTTTTCAAAGCCAGTAATTTCTTTCATAGAAAGCTTCTCTTCTGGGATTTGCCAAACCTATCAATCAGTTCTAGCCACTAGCCAAGGGGATAGCAAATTCAGGGGCCTAACCATCAGGGGATTTGAGAATGAGATCGAACATCTTAACCATGAATGTAACTAATTTTCTTCAAACAGAGTTGAAATCATTTTATTTTCTCATTTTACATCTACACTGGTTTGATGCTTCTTTTTTAGAATAAGTTTTAAATGTTATTTTTTGTAAGGCTTATGAAAGTACTAAAGTGAGTTCACTAGTTTGTTTTAAGGCTAGCATCTGGGTTTCAAAGTTATAGCTATTGGTTAGGTTGTATTTCAAGATGCTATAATCTGGTTTTCCAATGTTCCTAATGGTCTGTTTTTTAAAGACTTAAGTTTTCAGTTGCCATTGTTGGGGAGTAATGGAAACATTAGAAGGTTGGCTCTAGTAAAAAGTCTTTCAGTTATTTGAAATCCACCAGGAATGTGGGAATCTGGTTTCTTTTCTTTCTATTTTTACTTCCCAGTCATGAGGCGAACATTTTGCCTCATCACATGCTCCCATAATTTCTCCTTCACCACAACCACAAAACCAATAAGATCAATTGATCATAACTGGGTCCTCCAAAACTGCAAGCCCACACAAACATAAGTTGATTTCTCTCAATGATTTATAACAAGAACAAAAATGTGTAACATATGGGTACTGAGAAAATGGGATGGTCGGTGCTGTACCTGAGATGATATGGAGAAACGTTTGGAATATTTGCAAGATAGGTGTGTCATTTTGGTGGAGTGATTTAGAAGAGGCCTAAAATGCTATGAACAGAGCTTAATAAGCAATTATGCTGGCATTTCAGAAAACAAGAATGCTGATGGGAACAGTAAAAGTTATATAAATAAGTTTTCAGATAGAAAGAAGGGATGTATTGGAATTCAGTCTAAGGCCATCCATTTTACAATATGGGAAAGAATTTGCAAGCATTTTGTTCAAGCCCTGAGACTTTGTGAGAAACTCAGCTCAAAGATGACAAACTAGTCGATCTGGTGAGAATTTTCAAGGCAACACAGCACTCATGCAACTTCATGGAGCTTTTTGGAAATTTTATAAACTTTAAAAGTGCAAATCAAAAGCAAAGAGGAACAGAATCCATAGATTTGGAAAATGTGCATTTGGACAAAAAAAGTAAGTTCATTTAAAGATGACACTAAGGAGAGTGCAGTTGCTAAAAGATACTAGCAACATAAAAGCCAAATTCAAGCTGCGCATGGTGATACATGACTATAATCCCAGCAGATTCAAGGCTGAGGATGGAGTCTGAGTAGTTTGAGGCCAGCCTAGGCTACATAGTGAAATCCTGTCTCATAGAAATTCCCAATGTGCTTGAGAGCACCTAAGATATTAGTAAGATCTTAGTTCTCACAGGCATAAAGTTGTGAAACAGCAAATTGAAAAAAAAATTAAGGCAGATACATTTGAGATGAGAGCCTCATGGTTCTCTGTTCACCATGAACCACCTAGCGAACTCTTGATGGCAAAGTAGTCAGAGATGCATAATTTCTTTTTTTTTTCTGGCTGAGGGTGTCATGGGGCTTGGCCTGGATGCTTTACCTGAACTCTCTTTTGCTCAATGCCAGTGCTCTACCACTTGAGCCATAGCATCACTTCCGGTTTTCTAGTGGTTAATTGGAGATAAGAACCTCACAGTCTTTCCTGCCTGGAATTGCTTAGAACCACGATCCTCAGATCTCAGCCTCCTGATGAGCTAGGTTTACAGGCATGAGCCCCTGGTGCCTAGCTACATTGTCCTCTTAATAGTGGCTGCTTTGCATGCAGGTAGAATACAAAAGTGATAGGGTCATGAAAATTTGAATTAGATTTTAAAGGCATCACTGGAATATTAAAAGATGTGTTGCAGGGTCAAATTTCCTCCAAGGAGCCACTGACAGAGGCTTTAGTAGAGCTGTAAGAGTAAAACCAAAGCTGCAATGGAGAAAGAGATGCCAACGATATGATAGAGAAGTAAATAGTAGTGCACAAAAAATACCCAAAAAGAGAGCATGTGCCTATACCCAGCAAAGCAATAGGGTAAGATCATCCAAGCCCTTGGTAGCCCATGTCCCACCATAATATGCCCAGAAATCAGACATGGAGATTAAGAGTTTCATGTTTCCCTCCTGGTAAAAACCTTACATAAATATTCTCCTTGGAAGGGACTTTGAAGACTGAAGTCATTTTAAAGCTAGTAAACTGAGGTGACCTGCTCAACGTCATCCATGCAAGTTAACTCTAGGAGCTGATATTGCAATGCCTAGAAATCATTTAGTTACAGATAGCCTGCAAGTTTTATTCTGAACCAAGTTTTATAGTGAAATATATACTAATGTGGATGTAAAATGTATGTAAAATTACCTATGGAAATGATAGTCAGATTTTATCTATTTATTATTTTTATTATCTTTAAGTAGTTGTACAATGGAAGTGCCATTTAACAAAGCAGTTTATGAATACAATGCATCTTGATCAGTCTTCCTCTTCACTATTCTCACCTTGTGTTTGACTTACCCCTTCACTTACTTAATTGTACAATGAATCATTGACTATATTCTCCCTGCTTATCCCCTTCATTCATCTGTTCCTCACCCCTTGGCTCCACCCTTCCTCTTGTATGTACCGATTTCCTGGTGCTGATTTTGTAGGACTTTGATCTAATCTGCCTAAAAGATTATACAATTATAGCTCTCCATAGAGTCTATTGCATTTCAGTTAATTCATTTGCAGTCACCTACATACCATCTACCATATTTACTTACATTTTATAGGTTCATTCTATCTATTACAAATGATGGAAAATATGCAACCTTTGTTTCTCTGGATCTAGCATACTTCACTTAATATATTTTCCTATGTCTTTCCATTTCCTTACAAATGGTAGAATATCATTCTTTCTAATAGATGAGTAAAATTTCATTATATATTATATATAATATTATATGTTATATATTATATTATATATATATATATCACATTTTCTTGATTCATTAATCCACTGAGGAGCATCTGGATGATTCCTGATTCTATATCTTGGTCATGGTGACTAGTGCTGCAATGAACATGGTTGTGCTGTATCTTAGATTGTAATCTTTTGGATACATTCCAGATTTCATTAATTTGGCAAGCTTGTGGTTTAAAAGTCTACGAAAAAGAAGATCTATAGCTGAAAGCCCCTACAATTGATGTGGGAAGTCAAATAAATTTACCCATCCTGAAACTTTCTGATAAGAAACACATTTAAAATTTTATAACGGACTAGAACTAACTATATCCTTTTCAAAAAAAATCAAATCCTGATTGTTTTATAATTCCTTCCTAATAAATCCATCTTGATGAATTCTACAGAAATCAAACATTAATGAAACTCTTGACTATTATATGTGTAGGAATAGGAATTATTTACAATATTAATTGACAAATTTTGAAAATTGTGTTACTGAATGTAGGTTGGAAGAATGTGTGCAATGGTAATTTATCTCCTTTAGTCAATAATTACTTGTTCCTGCAGTAAATGAAAATGGATTGCAAAGATTGATTTATTTAAAATCACTTAGGAGGAAATTCATTTCCCCATGCCAATTCCTTTTCATATTTGTTACCTTGTTATTATTGGAAAAGAAAAAGTATATGGCATTCCTAATGCAATATTTAAGTAATATATTTAGTTAATGGACATAGATTTGTCATTTTATTCTTATTATCCAGAACGTTTAAGTATCATAAGATTTATGTAAAGCATGAAATTGGTGACATAACCCAAACAAGTCTATTGGAGGAAAAAAAAACACTTAACAGCTCTTGGCAGCACACTTAGTGGTGATCTCAGGATTCTCAGTGTGTGGATGTTGGTAACATTTCCAGTAGGTTGAAACCATAACTTAAAGGTATGCTTTCACAATAATCCTTATAATTAAGTAGGAAATTACAATAGGAAATCGCATTTGTTACTTAAAGCCCAAACCCATTAGTTTTTGGTTAATCATGATGAAATAATGATCGCTGTGAGCAATTTCCCATTTCCTTGTCTTAGCAGTGTTGCTTGTTCCTGGGATTTGTTCATGAAGGAATAATTATCACCACTTGTAACCCATCAAGAATCAGAAATTGCTAATAGCCCAAGATTTCAAAGTCCTGGTTTCTTCCTCTTGATAGCCTGATTATTTGACTTGCACTTGTCTTAAACTCATTCTATTCTCTAAAAAGCTCAATGAGAAATTGCATTTTCCTGTATGTCATAAATTAATCATATCAAATCAATGTTGGGGAAGGGTAGATATTTCTGCAGAAAAAACTATGACTTTATTTGGTATTTTCAGTCAGTGTAATGTTCTGTTAACTTAAAGTAAGTTGAAATTGAAAGTAAGTTCTCATATACATATATACAAATATATATACACAAATATATATGTAAAATTAGGCCTGTTTTCACTTGCTCCAAAGTTATGAAATGGAATTAGTGACGATAATATAGAGAGAACTCTATTTTGGCTCAATAGTGAGCAAGTTGAAATACTAGATGAATTTATTTTGGCTCAATAGTGAGCAAGTTGAAATACTAGATGAATTTAGTTGAGAACAATGAAATGGGCTAATTTTTAAATTTTTAAAATGGGCTAAGTTTTAAAGTAATGATGGGAGGGGCCTAAGGGATTATAATAAAGGGGGTGAACTTGTTCAAAATATACAATATATACATTTGTGAAAACAGCACCATGAAACCCACATGTGTACTTAACATATTCTAGACAGGCTAAAGCAATCTAGTAAGCTTAAATGGTCCCATTTCAGTTACACTAGACAGAAAAAAAATCTCTACACTGAGAAAGAGGCTGGACTTAGATAACTTCTGTTTGTCATAAGTGCAGAATTAAGGATTTCAGATATCTTCTCTGCTCTGGATACAATTCACAACAAAGTTTGTTATTCAACAAATTTTGAGTCACATGTTGTTCCCATAACAGTTTACCTCAATGTTATTAGGATTACCATTTTTAGGTAATTTTACATCTTAATCTAAAGGGAAAAGTGACATGCAGCGTCTATGAATCATAATAGG
This sequence comes from Perognathus longimembris pacificus, assembly GCF_023159225.1. Classification (NCBI taxonomy): domain Eukaryota; kingdom Metazoa; phylum Chordata; class Mammalia; order Rodentia; family Heteromyidae; genus Perognathus; species Perognathus longimembris. The sequence continues at coordinate 22,649,920 of NC_063188.1, forward strand.
CTTTTTGAAGTCATATTGCTGACTAGTCTTGTCTTGAGACATTGTTGAACACCTGAACAATTATAGACCCTACACCTGAAGCCCAAGAATATAGACTTACTGCTTTTATGGGAAATGAATTTATTTCCACAAAATGAAACACAGTTATATATTGTGGACATATATCCATTATGGGGAGGTGAACAAGCATTCAACAAATCTGATGAAAATAAACCACAATTCAAGTATCCAAATAAAAATAAAAGTAATATATCTTTCCAGAATGCTTTTTAAGAGTTTCATTTGTACAATAATTAAATAAATATTAGAAGGGTCTCTTCCTTCATTAATTCCCTCTCTCTCCTTTCTCTCTCTTTTTTGGCAGTACGGAGCTTTGAACTCAGGGCTTTGTACTAGCCAAGTAGGTGCTCTACCACTTGACCAAATCCCTCACCCGTTTTGCTCTTAGTTTTAAGTAGGTATTTAAGTTTTGCCTGACTCTGTCTGCACTATGATTCTATTTATTTTTCCTTCATAACTAGGGAGGCAGACATGTTGAAATGAGATTTCATAAACTATTTGCCTAAAGTGGCATTGAACTACAATCTTCCTGATTTCAGCCTCCCAAATACAGGCAGGAAGCACTAAGCTGACCTTCAAATCTTATTTTTAACTCCTTGAAATTTGGTTGCTATAACAGATACTATTTGTAAATTACATATAATTATTTCATAGAAAGTGATTAATTAGGAGACTCATCCTCAAAAGGAAACCCATCGACATATTCATCTCTTTCACAAATTTTCTCCCACCTTCATTTTTATCTGGTGCCAGTCCTGGGGCTTGAATCAAAGCCTGAGTGCTGTCTGTGAGATTTGATTTCCTCATGACTGGTGTTCTTTTGTACCGCTTGAACCATAGTTCTGCTTCTGGCTTTCTGGTGGTTCATAGGAGATAAGAATCTCATGGACTTTCCTATCCAGGCTGGTTTGAACCACAGTCCTCAGATCTCAGCCTCCTGTGTAGCAAGGATTATAGGCGTGAATCACTGGTATGAGGCTATAATAAATCGTATAAAAATCTGTTGTTTCTACTGAGAGTATATATGTGAGAGAGAGAGATTGAGAAGGTAATGCTGCTGCTCTAGAAACTTTTCTGAACAGAGTGGCTCAACATTTGACAGTGAGAAGCCTCGGGTATTAGTGTCATTGATTTCAGGTTACAGCCAGATGGCTCAATAGCATACATTCTTTTGTTTTCTTTTACATTTATGCCCATCATTGTTTCTTTTTAAAGTTTTTAATTTTATTTTATTGTAAAGGTGATTTACAGAGGAGTTACAGTTACATAAGTAAGGTAATGAGTGTACCTCTTGTTGAACAGTGTTACTTCCTCCCCAAGTTTTCTCCCACTTTCCCTCCTTCCTTTTTCTCCCCCTAATTGTAAAGTTCATTTCCAACAGAGTGTTTTGTGACTATCACTGTTGCATTGATTCATCTTTGTCCTTTGTCTCCCCATTTTGTGATTCCCCTTCACTTCCCCAAATCAAATAAATGTATATACAAGACACAGGGTACCAAAATAAAAAACAGTGACAACAGGGGTAAGCCAAAGGGGAAAAAAATTAAAATGAAATAACTTCACACAGTACATTTAAAAAAACCTCTGGTTTCCATATCTTGGAATTCATTTCAAATAGCTTCATTTTATATAGTCATATATCCATAGCTATTGAGCTATTGTGATCCTATGCTTGTACTATAATAACCCCAGGAAATCCGTCCCTGTGCTGTGTCACTGCCAAGGACTCTTGGAGGGGGTGTGGCATTAGGCTGCTTCTGAAGTAAGGGAGGATCAGCCTAGGAAGTCCCTCCCCACACCGCTAAGGTGGCATTTCTAATTGGGCCCAGTGACTAATGGGAAGGAAAGCCTAGGAAGTCCACCCCATGCCGGCATCACAGCCATGGTGGCACTTCTAAGTGGTCCGGTGATTGGAGGGGGGTGGGGCTTCAGAGGTCTGGAGTGTGTATATAGACTGCCTGTCTGGGGGAGAGGAGAGAGAAGCAGGCTGTGCCTGCAGGTGGAGTAGACTGGAGCAGAGCTGGGAAAAGCAGACAGAGAACAGAGCTGAGCTGAGAGGAACATGAGGCCTGTGGAGGAGTCTAAAGTCTGAAGAGAGGCCTAAGGCCTGTGGGGAGGCTTGTGGAGGCTTAAGGCCTGTGGTGAGGCTTGAGGCTTAAAGCCTGAGGAGAGGCCTGTAGGAAGGAGGCTTGATCCTCTGGAGGTTTGGAGGTTCAGGTGGTTGGAGATTAAGGAGTGGAGGTTTGTAAGCCAGGTATGGGTTCTGGGTAACTAGCCTATGACAAGGTAGTTGCTCTGTTTCTGTGTTTCAGGTTGTAAACAAAACCCTTCCAACCTTAAGTTGTGCCTGGATGGATTATTCTCACTCTTGGAACACAACAGTACTATCTTAGGTATATACTAATTATTACAAATGAGGGAAAACATGAATCTATGTTTCTTTGGGTCTGTCTTCACATAATATGAATTTTTCAAGTCTTTTCATTTCCTTACGATTGGGGTGATGTCATTCTTTCTGATGGAAGCATAGAAGTCTTGATATACTCGCTGTGAAGTGACAGTATATGTGCTCTAGGTAGAAAGAATAGAATGTTTGCCTTGATTTTGACAACTCTTCCTCAGAACGGACTGGATTTCTTGAAATATGAAAGATATCTTGGAGGTAACAAATGGTAACAAATGGACATATTTTTTGCCCCTTTATTCAGCTTTTAGTGAACTTTATGTTAAATCCGTTTGCAATGGGTTTAATGATATGTAATTACCAAAGAGTACTAAGGCCAGATCTGGTACACACATTAGGAGGTAACTATTTGTTTTATACTTCTACTGTGATTTCAGGCTTCCTAGGTCTCTAAAATTACACCACTAAATTCAATTTAATGAGCATTTATTACTGTTATTTTTGTAGTTAGGGGTAGGGCTGGTGTAATGATCTCTACTAACAGGCAAGAGCTTTTATAATTTGTGTCTTTCACCAGTAGCAAATGAAGGAGTAACTTGGCTTTCTTTTCATGTTTTCAGACTTGTAGTCAGTATAAATAAGATAAAGAAAGGATGCCTGATGAACATATATTTATGCATATATATTACATGTATCTAAAACAAATGTGGAGCTCATTATATCTAAAGCTGGTAAATTCTGAAATACAGACAGGTACAGTAATGGTAGTGTTATATGATGTACAATTATGTAACACTATGCCATTTACTCTATTCCTGGTGTATATACCAACTATTATGGTGCAATAGGTGGAAGATGGTGCCAGTCACTCTGTCTGGGAAAGCTAAAGGAGAGAAGCATCACATTTGAGAAAGTATGAAATACAAATAAACAAGTATTAGGTGAATATGAGAGGCTGAAGTAACAAAGTAGTATATGTAAAAGCACATGAATGTTAATTCAGTGAGTAGCACTATATTAGTGTAAAGCACATTTTGTTACATGCCAAGGAAATGTGTAGCGAAAGATTTGAGAGTGATTGAATACTTACTGAGTGCTGCTTATGTGTCAGGCACCATGCTCAATGTTGAATACATATTATCTATTTGAATACACATTTAATCTATTTGAGATAGTAAACATTGTCATCTCATATGCAATGAACCTGGGTTCCTCACCAAGTACTCTTTTATTCCTCCTACTCTCCTACACAGGAGTTTTGAGCTATGAGGTTGTGGCTCATTCTATTAAATGGGGACAGAAAATAAACAAGCTAAATTCTTGATTGATACAATCCTTCCGTCAATTCTGTCCTTCTGTGATGCTATATGTTTTGATGGCATTACCCTCAAGATATTATTTTCATTCACTTTGGTATAATATGGTCAAGAAACAAACTTAGCTGGGCTCTGGTGTCCTAAGCCTGCAATCCTAACTTCTTGGGAGGCTGAGAGAACAATCAGCCCATGCAGAAAAGTTCACAGAAATACTATCTTAAAAATAATCAGTGAACTGGTTTCCCTCGTTTGTGAGAGCTAGAATGTGCCTACAAATCTATAAGTAAACACACTGGGTGGTATGCAAGAGGTTAAAAGCTGAAGTACAATAGACTCTATGAATAGTGCAAATAGTATAATTCTTTAGAAAGATAAAGTCAAAGACCAACAAAGTAAGTACCAGGAAAAGAGTACTTGCAACAGTGGGTGGGGACAAGGGGGAGGGGTAGAAGAATGCATTTCATGTACCCCAAAATTGAGAAAAATAAGGGAAGACATGGGTCAAAGGAAGGTAAAGATATTGAAGGGATGACACAGATCAAGGTGTGTTATATAAATAAATTGCTTCATTAAGTGGCAAAAAATTCAATACATAACCTAAAAATTTAGAAAAGTGTGGGGAAGGATAGGGTGGGAGGGGCGCGTGAGAATGTTAAAAAGGGCAATAGCAAGAGTCATTGATCAAGAGTCATTGTATTCATAAACTTCTTTGTTGAATGGCAACTCCTTTGTATAACTATTTAAAGAGGATAAAAGTATTCAAAAATCAGCAACAAGCTGGGCTAGAGGTGTGGCTCAAGTGGTAAGAGTACCAACCTAGCAGGCAGAAGGCCCTGAATTCAAACTTTAGTACTGATATAAAAAGAATATTTTAATATATTCAATCTCTAAGATTATGAAGTAAATTTGTTAACACAGCCTAGGTTCCAGGGATCACCAAATTATAGCATGAGTCAAAGGCCTGATGCCTGTTTCTGTAAATACATTTTAAGTAGAACACATAGGTTGTCTTTGACTGCTTTCTTTACTATAATGGCAAAGTCGCGTTTTTGCAAGAGATACTATGTGGCCTAAAGAGCACAAAATAATTGCTGCCTCACTCTTTATGAATAAAAAAGAAGTTTGCTGATCACCATTCTATTTTATGAACAAGAAAAGGAGCAAATTAACCTATATTCACACAACCAATTGGCAGGCAAGGTTGTTGGTCCTATGACGTCCATTTCACTGTCAATTTCAGTTACTATATTTGCTTGTCTATGTCCCCATACTACATAGATTATTGACTGATGCTTTTCTTGGTAAATTATGGTATCTGTTTGAGGAATGGCTTACTTTGTTCCCTAAATTCTCTTACTACTCTCAACTCAGGTCTGATAGATTGGCAATGAGAAAAAAAGAGTCAAGGATAATTCTCAGGACTTGCTTTTACAACTGAATGGAAGCAAGACAGATAAATTGAAACCAGATATAGGGATAGGTATAGAGGAATTTTAACTTGGTGTGTTTAAAATTTCTGTGGCAAGTAGGTGAGTCTGAAGATAAGGAAATAAATCTGGGTTGGATACACAGTGGAGCAAATTATGGAGCCATCTATCAACCTTCTCTTTCTTAAATTTTAGTATAATCATTAGTAGAGCTATAAAATGTCTCAGTCTAGTCTGAAATCAGTTATCTCTTCAAAATTATATGCATAGATAAAAAAGAAAACTAAGAGACACAACTGGGATCATATCTGTTACTTTGATTTTTTTAAGCAATAGATTTCTTTTTCCCTATAGCATAGCATCTTACATCTTTATAGCAGGACCAGCATGTTCCATATTTTCAGATCATATATGACTCTTTAAGATGAGAGATCTGCCCCTCAGAGGCAGTCCTTACTATATCTCCCAAGATTTCTTGGAAACTAGAAGAAAGCTTGGTATCTTAAGGCCATTTATTTCCCTGGGTAGAACAATGGTATGAATTATTCAGCATGTCACACAAAGAACATAAATTATTTGAGCCTTGCACACATTAACTGAAGCTGAAAAGAGAATACTTAAATCTTGTAATTATTAAGTCTGAAGAAGCATAAGTATGGAACTTTAGCCCCTTTCTGTCCAGAAGGGTTATGAACCAAGTACCTGAGTTCAAAATTACTCTTCTCAAAAATATTTTGCTATTACTTTCTTCAGAACAATCACATTTAAGGAATTATGGGTAAAAACAAAAAATAACATAAAATCCAAAAATATGATATAACCAAAACATGATGCTTTTATTTTCCTTATAGTTGGCTCCTTTTCTTGGCCCATTCCATTGCAAATAGATGATTTAAGGAAAAATAGAAACCTGATATGCTGACTATTAATGGGTATCTTCTTTATAAACCCATATGTTCTACTGGAATCCACAGAAAAGTTCTCTTTTTAGATTAAAGTTCTTCTGTCACCATGTTAACATCTTTAAATAAGGGCCCCGCATTTTAACTAAGCATTGAGTCCTGAAAATTATGTGGCTGATTCTGCCTTCCACTTGAATTTAGTTTCCTGATGACTAAGCTTCACTATAGCTGAGCTTTTAAAAAGTACTCAGGCCAAAAATGCTGTGAAGATACTTGAAAACATTTTGAGCTTCAATACACATTGTGAAGAGTTTTGATACTGAAAGGCTCACAGGCAAATATCAAGAATGTTTCTGCATTTTCCAATTTTCAGATGTAGCAAGATGGTGCTTTGGCCTTTTTGTGAAATTAATAGGAGTGGTAAAGGTAAGATTTTTACAAATGTGAATATCCATATATTCACAGTTCCTTCAACAACAAGGCACTACAGAAAGGCCAGAGATTCTGCATAGAAGACTGATCTCTTGAATTTAAGGCAACATTGCTGACTATGTCATCTTAATGTTAGTCCCTTTTAGACATCCCTGAGTGTTTCTGTTATCTACCTTCTGCCTGCAGTCACTATTAGTTTATTTGCATGAAGATTTGCAGTTAAGAATGAAAGTGACAGCATGGCCATGTTTAAAGAATTCAAACTAATGTGTTGCTTCACCCAGCACTCTACACAGTTGATAGCTTCCCTCAGTCAGATGAAAGGTGTATTGTGTGATGAGTGATTAAGGAGGTGGAGGCAGTGGGCTTTTTAGAGTTCCCATTAAAACCACATCCCTCTGGGGATTTGCCTGCTGCATTCATGAAAGAACACCCTCTATTACTTCCGCCTTCCAGTATTTGAGTTGATTTACGATTACTTCCTGCTCTTTCAAGTCATGCAACCCTGAAAATCCAGTGCATCTGGATGCTAAAGGAATATTGTTTACTATTAAATTTTCTCTGCATTTTGTTTCTTTTTGAAATCCTTTTTTACTTTTAGTGACTTTTATCTAACCTTTTGATGTCAAGAATAGCCCAAACCGGAACATAGTATGAGCTAATGGTTTAGATATTCATAATGACTTGGCAAACTTTCTCGTTGTTAGTTGGTGACTCAGGCAGAAGGGATGGCAAATGTGCTGTCAGTGGTAGAGCTGTACCCTGCAATAAAGAAAATTAAAAATAAAAAAGATAGAGGGGAGGGGGTTCTATCCACACCCTCCTTATTCACCTGGTTAACGACTCAGGCTGTTTTAAGCACCCAAAGAAGTAAGCCTTATCATTTCCCTAGCTTCAAAACATGAAATGCTGCATTCAAATTATAACAACACACTTGAAAGCTTTTTTAATTGAAAGTATGTGATGGGATCTAATGTAACATTTGTCTTTCTACAATTGACATGAGAGGAAAAGGTGTGGGGTTTAAGGAAATTTTTATTTAAAGGCAGACTTAAAGAGCCTGTGGGAGTGATTGCCAGCTTGTCAGCTGACTCACTGGTGCTTGGAGAGAACTTTTTGTCATTAGCCAATCTGAATCCCAATATGGCCCAGTACACCACAGTGAAGGCTTTTATCTTTTCTCCATCCCCATCTTCCTACCATGACATCCTCATTCCTTGAGATTCATTAACAACCACAAATCAGTACTCAATACCTACTGGAAATATTCACCACAAAAGGGATTTAATGACAAGGAATGTTTTAGGAGTTTGTGTGTTACCAGATATGTGTTTGCAGCCCACATATAAGTAAAGCATTTTTATTTGCAGGAATCAGCAAGTATTATGGGTACAGAGAGCTGGGTGGCATTCAAATAGAAGCCATGAAAAATGTGATGGAATTATCCTGACTAGATTTAAAGAGACAGAGCCCACTATCTTGGGAAAAACAATTTTGTATTTCAGGTTCTTACTTCATGGAGAAGATTACTTATTTTTGAGGGAGGCTCTAAGAGGCCTTGTGAGATCAGCTACAAACCAGAGGCAATTTGGGGACATTCTTCAGGTTAAATTTATTTATGGGTAGATGTCTGTACAAAAATCCTTCTCCCCACACAATCCAGCTATCATGAAAGGCTACGACATTATGCTTAAGAGCATAGAACTTACTGAGTTGAGTTTGGGAATGGCAGAAGGGGCATTTGGGATGGGGGGTGGCAAGCTATGGTCTATTTATACCAAGATTCTGTAGAACAGAGCATTTATTTAGGATTTAGAGATCTGATAATATTTGGTCTCCATAAATATTTTTGCTATGATAAGAAGTCCTTGTTCACACTTGCTTAGTTCTTGAAGAAATACTTGAGGAAATGATATTAGGACCTTCCTCTCCCAGTTCAGTTACAGAGATCAAAAACAGCCTTCCTGTGATGATTTCATGAATTCTGTCATCCTGTAGGCCAAGATTTTCCTTGATTCCTGGCTCCTATTAAATTCTTCATGTTTGATCAAGTATTTTCTCATTGCAGATTGACATTTAAAATCTTTTAATTTTACACACTGGGCATAGTGGCACATATCTATTATCTGAGTACTCAGGAGGCTGAGGCAGAAAATTGTGAATTTGAGCTGAGCTCAGCTACATACTGAGACTCTGTCTCAAAAAATATCTTTTAACTCTGAAGTAATTATACACTCACAAGAATTTGCAAAATATACTACAGAGAGCTCACATATACCTTGATGCTGTTTCTCCCAACTGTGAATGAACTTGGGCTGGGAATATGGCCTAGTGGCAAGAGTGCTTGCCTCGTATACATGAAGCCCTGGGTTTGATTCCCCAGCACCACATATACAGAAAATGGCCAGAAGTGGCACTGTGGCTCAAGTGGCAGAGTGCTAGCCTTGAGCAAAAAGAAGCCAGGAACAGTGCTCAGGCCCTGAGTCCAAGGCCCAGGACTGACAAAAAAAAACAAAAACACAAAACACCAACTGTGAATGAACTGACATTTATTTAATACAAGATATATTGACTATCCCATTCTCCAGCATGTCCTGCACACTTATATAGCACAGGGCATGTGATATATAAATATGCAAATAATTATCTGTACATTTGTTAATACTACTCCCCTGTATATCTGCAAGTCATCTTAAGATGATGAACCCAATAATATGCCAATAAATGGAAGAAATAACAGAAAACTATGAGAACAACTTGGTGGTGAACACTTTTGGAAGGAAGTGATTGTTGCTATATTTGAATATTTAATCCCCTGCAAAACTCATGTTCAAATCTGTCACTGGAACAGTACTTTCTGGTGGGATCATTAAGAGGCAATTGTGTCATCAGGGCATCACTTTCATGGGTGTAATTGGTGCTGCTTGCTGTAAGTGGGAGAATTCAGCCTTGTCTATTTTTCTTGTCTCTTTCACTCTTCTGCCATATGAAGAATAGTATTTATTCCCTATGTAGGATGCAACATTCTAGATTCAACTTTGGAAGCTGAGGTGGCCGTTACAAGACAACAAACTTTTGGTACCATGAGCTTGGGCTTCCCAGCCTCCAGAATGGTAAAAAAAAAAATATTTTTTTTCATGTAAATTACCCAGTCTCAGATATTCTTACATAGTCGTACAATGCTAAGAGGATTTTGCCATAAAACCTTGACATATACATTGTAAATGGTTTACATATCATTTGACTGTTATCCATGACTTACATACTGAAATTGGTTTTGAAACTTGGGATGATATAACCTCTTTAAGCTGAAAATTCAGCCAATGTACCTTCTCATTGATATGTGGTACAAGATTCCTTTCCTTGATGATTGTCCTATCATATTCAAATTCTATTATTTGGATTTCTACATCTCTGCTCTACTTCTATATTACTTACTATCAGCCTATTAATTCAGTCCTTGTTTATCCTTTTATATTTTTCAGGAATACTTTATTAGCATTATTAGTTACGTATTGTCATACATTATATTATATTATATATTATATTGTATATATCATAATATATTATATTGTCCATGAATACAATGTATCCAAATTGAACTTATTCCCTCTAACAATTCCAAAACTAGTTTACCTTCTTATCATTTACTTTCGAGGACTAGTTTATGAGTATGAGAGAGAACATGCAAATTTATTATTCTAAGTCTAGCATATTTTGTCTTTTTTTTTTTTTTTTGCCAGTCCTGGGGCTTGGACTCAGGGCCTGAGCACTGTCCCTGGCTTCTTTTTGCTCAAGGCTAGCACTCTGCCACTTGAGCCACAGCGCCACTTCTGGCCATTTTCTGTATATGTGGTGCTGGGGAATCGAACCCAGGGCCTCATGTATATGAGGCAGGCACTCTTGCCACTAAGCCATATCCCCAGCCCCAGTCTAGCATATTTTGATTAATGTGATTATTTCTAACTTTATTCATTTCCCTGCAAATGCCACCATTCTTTTCTTATGGCTAAATGATACCCACTGTGAATACATACCACATTTTATTTATCCACATTTTATTGTTGTACATCTAGGCTGATTCCATATTTTGTGAATAGTGCTATTGTTGTGAATAATGCTACTGTAAATGTGGGTAGGAGGCATCTTGACTATAAAACTATATAATCCTTCCCATATATGCCCAAGAATGGTATAGCAGGTCATATGGTAGATTGTTCAATGTCTGTGTGATGGAACTCAGGGCAACATGTTGCCTGGCTTTATCCTTCAGCCTATTTTGCTTTGGTTATTTTTGAAATAGGGTCTCCCTTTTACCTCGGCTGACCCAGTCTGTGATCTTCCTATTTATACTTCCTGTAATGGCTGGGATGACAAGTATATGCTGCCACAGTCACAATTTTACTGTTGACCTGTCTTTCAAGCATTTGTCTGGCCTAGCTTGCAACCACAATTCTCCCAGTTTCAGCCTCCTTCATACCTGGGTTGACAGGCATGTGGCACTATACCCAGATGAAAGTCTTGTGAAATTTTTGCCCAGGCTTACCTCAAAACATGATTCTTCTGATCTCAACCTCTGGAGTAGCTAAGATTTCAAGTGTGAGACCCTAGCATTCAGCATTATTTTTTGTTTTTTAAAAAAATTCTGTTTGAATTGGTCATACTCCGTGCCCTGATTTGCATCCTACCAACAGTATGTAGGGGGTCTTTCCCTCATTCTCACAGGAAATTTTTTGTTTATCTTCTTGATAATATCCATTCTTACTGGGGTAAGATAGAATGCCAGTGATGTTTTGATTTGTGTTTCTTCATGGCTATGGCTAAGTCCATTGAAGGCATTAGTGTTTTTGGTTTTGGGTTTTGCCAGTCGTGGAGCATGGACTCAGGGCCTGAGCACTGTCCCTCACTTCTTTTTGCTCAAGACTGACACTCTATCTCTTGAGCTCAGCAGTTCTTCCAGCCTTTTCTGTTTATTTGGTGCTGAGGAATCGAACCCAAGGCTTCGTGTATGCTAGGCAAGCACTCTACCTCTAAGCCATATTCCCAGCCCTGGAATTAGTATTTCTTTTGAGAGCTATCTGTCCAATTTATTTGCCCATTTTTAACTGGATTATTTATTCTTTTGGCATTTAATTTTTGTAGCTCTTTATATATTCCTAATAGCAATTTTTATCTATTGAATCACTATTGAAAATTCTTTCCCGTTTTGTATACTCTCTATGTTTCCTTTTGATTCTGATGTTTGCTTTGCAGTGCAGAAGGTGTTTAATTTGATGTATAGTATAAATTTTCAAATGTTATTCTTATTTTATGAGCAATTGGGTTTATATTCAGAAAAGCAGTATCAATCTTATATTTTCAATGATTTCCCCTATGTTCTTCTAGGAGTTTCAGTTTTCAGTCTTTCATTAAGATTTTTTTTTTCATTTTGATTTTAGTTTTGGCAAACAGATTGAGAATTAGAGGTATAGTTTCAGTCTTCTGCATGTAGAAATCCAGTCTTTCCAACACAATTGTTGAAGACATTTTTCCAAGATAACTTTTGATGCCTTTGTGAAAAATCAGATGATTGTAGCTATATTGACTTATTTCTGGGACATCCATTCTGTTCCATTGATCTACATGTCTATTTTTGTGCCAATACCATAAGATTTTGTTGCTGTGACTATGTAGTATAATTTGAAGTTAGCATTGCTTTTTGGGGCCAAGATTGATTTGCCTACTTGAGATATTCTATGGTTCCAAATAAATTTTAAGATTGAATTTCCTATTTCAGTCCTTATTTGTTTAGACACTTTTTTTTACAGGACTGAGATTTTATTTAGGGCCTTGGAATTGCTGGTTGGGCACTCTACTGTTTGAGGCATACCTAAAGCCCCAATCCATTTCTTTCTGGATTAAAATAATCTCTTCTTTGTCAACTTAAGTAGTTTTGTGTGTACTCCAATTTATGGATACCTCTGCATTTAAAAATAAATGGATATATTATATAGTTGCATGTTGCCTTATAATATTTGAGTGAAAATATACTTCTTGGAATGAGTAGTCATGTGTGTTTGTATGCATGTGTATATGTATATGAGTAGTTATAATGGTGCAGTGATTTAAGAGCCACCAGTTTAAGAAAATGTTAACTCCTTGAAGAAATAGAATAAAAGTGAGAATAGTTGCTTTGCATTTTCTTTTATTTTGTTGAAAAAACATACTGTTCCATTAAAATTGTTCAAACACTTCTGTTAAAAGTTCCACTGTACACATTTAATTTGCACTCATGTATTTGAGAGTATGTATCCATTTATATTCATGACAAAAACAGGATTTGCATGAGTGCACTACACCAGTATGCCCGTCATTCAGTGGAAGACATTACCACCTGTGATTCTATAATAGCAACTGCTGAGAAGCAATAGAAATATGCAAAACAATACTTACTCTTGAACTTTACCATAGGCAGGCCTGCAAAATAAAACATAATAGAGGAAAACATCCTCTACTACCTCATTGAGAGTTGAGGCTTATGTAGACACTTAGTAAAACTAAATGGAAATATAAAGGAGTGCAATAAGAATTTATTAATGAATATGGTAGTTCAACAAATTTTAAAATTTTTCTTCACTGATCTTAAAATTATTCCTTTTATTAACATATATCATTGAGATATCGCCATCTACCTCTGTGGTTTTCAAGAATGAGTATATAACAGGGATTTCTTGCACATTTTCTTGTAGTAGTATCATTCATACGAATAGCTGCCTTCTCACCAAGTGCACAATGAATAAATTGAAAGCATGGGGTTTAAATCTGAAGTCATTTTTTTCCAATAGGCAAAGGACTGGAAAAACATTGACTCCTTTATATCTTTGACTATTTACTCTGCATCCCCTAATATGCAAACTTGGTCTACACTGAACAATGGATATAGAATTTCTCTCTTTCTTACCAATAGATTATCAAGTTCCTATTTAAACTCCTTCAGTAATAGGGAAATTAACACCTCCTCTAATCTATTTATACATTATTTGAATAGGTCTTGCACAAACTTTTGTTAGATTTCTGTTTATCACGATCCAAAATCTGTTCTATAGGTTCCATATTATTCTTAATACTCTCTCCAGGTTGCACATTCTATTATTTCATCTTCATGATTGCCCTTTATTTGAGAATATCTTTCATCCTTTTTATTGATAAATTCTTACTTTTACAAGTGTGAAATCCAGTATTTCATTCTGTACAAAAAAGTAACAATATCATCTAAAGTGAAAAGTGGAAGCAATAAAGTTTAAGTATATTATGAACAGCCATAGCTAAAAATAAAAATGTGAATCATGTGGCTTCTTTATTTGGAGTTGTAGTGATAGCAGGTGAGTAGGGAAGATATGAGTAGAATGAACTATCATAATATTGTGAGTCACTACAATAACAAGCAAGAAAACCGTGAGGACAAGTAGTTAAAATTTGTTACAGTTCTGAACCTGGATCCAAGAATGAGGAAATAGTACTCTTTTTCTCTTTTTGCACAAGTCTCTATTTTCAGTCTTTATTACTACAAGCATATATACTTTTGTAATATCTTACACATAACTTAGAAACCAGAAAAAGGCTGAAAAGTAAAAGCATCTTTAAAATCATTTGACAATGAAATCTAACTTCAGCTGACTTGGGGAGCAGCAAAATATGAATTGATGCAAATATAGATATATATATATAGTTTCTTGATCCATTCACCTACTGAGGGGCATCTGGGTTGATCCAATACTGCAATGAACATAGTTGTGCTGGTAGCTTTAGTGTCTCCTTGTTTGTGATCAGTTTGGTAAGTGCCCAGGAGGAGCTGTATGTTTAGTTTTTTGAGGAACTTCCATACTGCTTTTCAGAGTGGTTGAACAAGTTTACACTCCCACCCACAGTGTAGTAGGGTTCCCTTTTGGCCAAGTCTCTGCAGCATCTGTTATTGTTTGTTTTCTTGATAATGACCATTCTAACTGGGAAGGGTGGAAATGCAATGTAGTTTTAATTTATATTTGTTTTATGGCCAAAGATGTGGAGCATTTCTTCATGTGTCTATTGGCCATTCTCATTTCCTCTCCAGAGAAGTCTCTTTTTAGTTCTTTAGTTTATTAATAGGGTTATTATATCTCTGAAGATTTGTTCTGGGGGGGTTAATTTTTTTCCTTTATTGTCAAAATGAAGTACAGAGGGGTTACAGTTTCATATCTAAGGCTGTGAGTACATTCCTTGTTCAATTTGATAACTCCTCCCTCATTTCCCCCCATCCCCTCTCCCCATTTCCTTCTGCCCCCCAAGTGGTTTTGCAAGTTTTGCTTTTTGAATGGTTTGTCTTTTTATCATTTGTCTCTCTATTTCAGTATCCCCTTTCCCTTCTCTAGTTCTAATACACGTATATACAGTATCTAGGGTACTAAGATCAGATACAGTGATAGTGGAGGGTAAAACCACAGGAAGGGAATATAAGAGAAAAAAAGAGAGAGAAAAGGGTACAGTTTCACATGGCATGTTGAAAATAATTACAACAATGATATAACACTTGTTTCCATAACATGGAGCTCATTTCATTAGCATTATCTTATGTGTTCATAAAGACATAGCTATTGGGTTATTGTGATTTTCTGCTATGACTAGCCTAAACATGTACTGATTATTCCTTATGAGGGAAACCATAGAGTCCATGTTTCTTTGGGTCTGGCTCACTTCATTTAGTATAATTTTTTTTCCAAGTCTTTCCATTTCCTTACAAATGGGGCAATGTCATTCTTTCTGATAGAGGCATAGAATTCCATTGTGTATATGTACCACATTTTCCTGATCCACTCATCTACGGAGGGGCATCTGGGTTTGTTCCATATTTTATCAATGACAAATTGTGCTGTGGTGAACATAGTTGTGCTAGTGGCTTTAGTGTGGTCTTGTTTGTGGTCTTTTTGGTAGATGCCCAAAAGTGGGGCTGCTGGGTCATAGGGGAGTTCAATGTTTAGCCTTCTGAGAAACCTCCATACCGCTTTACAGAGTGTTTGAACAAGTTTACATTCAGGGGTTTTAATTTTTGAGCTCTAAATATATTTTTAAATTTTATTGTCAAGGTGATGTACAGAGAGGTAATAGTTACATATGTAAGGTAATGAGTTCATTTCTTGTCAAGCATTGTCTAAGTATATTTTTATATGAGGCCCTTGTCTGTTATATAGATCTTCGGGCTTTCTGTCTCAGTGGCTATATCTGTTGCCACCTGCAGTTTAATGCAATCACATTTATACAGCCTTTTTCAAAAATTTGTTGTGTTTCTGGGGATTTATTTAGGAAGTATCAACCTGTAACATGGAGGCCTAGTGTTTCCTCTATCCCTTCTTTAATATTTTCAGGTCATCTGCTTTTACCTCAAGGTCTTTGATCCATTTGTAATTGATTCTAGTGTAGGGTGATATATAGGGATGGAATTCTATGCTTCCGTCAGAAAGGATGACATTGCACCATTCATAAGGAAATGGAAAGAGTTCGGAAAAATTGTATTAAGTGAAGTAATACAGACTGAAAGAAATATAGGCTCCATGATTTCCCTCATTTGTAATAATTAGCATATGCCTAGGATATTCTTAACAGAGGACACACAGCCACATAAAATGATGCTGATCGAAATGATCTCCATGATATGGAAACAAGGTGTGTGTGTGCGTATGTGTGTGTGTCGATTTTTTTTCTTTTTTCTTTATTTAGTGTATTGCTTGAAGTTATTTCTTTTAACCTTTCTTCTTTTTCTCCTCTGATTTACTCCTGGTGGTCACTTCTGATTTGGGTACCCTTTTGTGGGGGTCTGGCTATACCTAAGAGACCGGCCCCTTCTCCCGCCCTGGGGCTGCTTGGCTATTAGCCACTTCTACCTTCTCCTCGGGTCTGGAACCTCCCCCGGAAGAGGGAGCTAAACCAGCCCCACCCTCCATCTGTAAGCACGTGTGCCACCTTGGCACCAGCCGAGCTCAGGGGAGGCGGTTCTGTGGGCCATGATCTCCGCCCATAGAGGAAGTTCTGTGACATCACTATGATGAACAGCTCGTCAGCCAATCGCTAGTACCTAGTTAGGCACCGCAAGTCCCTCTCCTTCCCACGGTCATCACTGTAATAAATGCAATTGCCCTCCCCCTAAATAAACAGAAGTCCATCAGACAGCTCATCGAAACCTCTGTGTCCAGTCTGCTTTGACATAAGGGGGCCTTTGGGACAGGTGGTTTCCCCGGCTTGATCCCCATCTCGGTTTAGCCCCAATCAGAACATGCTCTGGCCTCCTTTGGGTGGGAGAAGTATGTAGGGCTGTCCCCCACAATCAGTATAGCCTGACACCCTTTGTCTTGTACAAACATTTATCTGATTTGTGGAAGGGAAGGAAAAACACAGAGAGGAGTGGGACGAAGGATGAACCAATGCAACAGAAATACCCACTAGACACTATGTTGGAAATGAACTTTACCACTTGGGAGGAAGGGCTATGGGAGTAGGACAGTGGTAGAAAATGTGGGAGGGGTAACACTGTTCGAAAAGAAATGTAGTAATTACATTACTTATATAACTGTAACCCCTCTGTACATCACCTTTACAATAAAATTTAAAAAATAAAATAAAATTCTTTTTCTCCAGGTGCTGGTGGCTCACATCTCTACTGTTACCTGTTTAGGAGGCTGAGATAAGAATATTGTGGTTTAAAGCCAGACTGTGCAGAAGAGTCATCTCCAAAACAAATGGCAACAAGCAGAGCTAAGCTTGTGGCTTAAGTGTTAGAGCACCAACCTAGCAAGTGTGAGGTAGGCAGAGTTTAAATCCCAGTTTCATATTCTCACCCTCAAACCATTCATTTGCCATGCAGTATATACATTCATAGATTTTACTCTTGAAACATTAATGCAAAAGATATGTCTTTAAATATTTTAGATATGGTATTATTTAATATTTCACTGTAGAAGTAAAAACAATGGTAGACATTCAAAACTATAGATAGTATTATGCATGTTCTGATAACAATGCCCAGATTATTGCCTCCTTCATTCTAAATATTGTATTTTTATGAATCCGGCCTACGAATAATCATCTTAGTTGTTTTAGTATTTGCAGTACATTTACTGAACTAGTATTAGCTTACTGTCTGTTAAATACTAAAGATTCCTTTCTAATAGCTATACGGTTGCTAAGTTATGTTCCCATGTGTAATGTAGAAGATGAATGTATATTCACGACAGGGTTCTTATAAACAACAAGTTCCCAGGTGCATTTTACAATATCACTCAATATTCTAGGATATGATTTCCAGACAAGTTTTGAATAACATTGTTACTACCTTAATATAGTGTATAATGCATTATGCATAGTGTTCTACCAAACTATATAGGCTTGATTTTGAATACTGAATCTGGCACTTACTTGAGATGTGACATTGGAAAAGTCATCTTGGTAAGTGCTAAATTGCCTTTGCTCTCATCATTATTATTGGGGATGGGAAATTCATCTATAAAATGTTCTTTATAATATTAAGCATACCATAAAGATTTGCTTCATATTATTCGTCCTCAGTAGAATGCAATAAGCACAGATATCATTAATAGAAATAATATCATAAAGAAATGATTTCTTGCACATTAGAATCCTATAGAGACCTTTAAAAAGTCCGGTTGCACAGATTGTACTCCACATACAACAATTAAGCCAGCTTATCTAAAGGTGAAAGCCAGGTCATTTAGATGTATAGGATACTTTGGGAATCATTAACATAAAGAATATAAAGTAAAAAATCTTTATTGTTGCTATTGAAAGATTTATTGTTGTCATATTAGAGTGTTTCATGCCTAATTTATTTGGCAGCTGGGATTAGTAGGTTCTCTTAGTAGCTTTTCTTAATTCCAGCACAGGAAATTTTTGTTGTTGTTGTTTGTTTGCTTACCTTTTAATTACTTACAAAGGTTTGTAACTATGATCCTTGGGGAAAAGAAAAGTAAACCCATTTTCACTGTAATGTACTGATGGACAAATAGACAGACCAAGAATTTTACTGAAAAGATTGGTTCCTAGGTGGAGAAGGGTAGGAAAAGAGAATATTAGAAGGCAAATAATACTGGATCTTTCTATTAAGATCTCAATAGGAAACTTGCTTTGACCTTAAAAACAAGAGACTAAGGAAATAGAAAGGAACTGATAGAGTTAATCTGAATAACATAATATATGCATATGTGAAATATCACAGGACAACTTCTTTGAACAACTAATATAAACCTAAAAGAAAAGAAAGACAGGAATATACCAAAAAGTCTGTAAGGGGAAAAGTAAGCAATAGGAGGAGGGAGATGAAATAGAGAGGATGAGGGAGGGGAAACAGTGAATATGGTACAATATTATATATATATATATATATAGTTCTAGTATATATATGTATATAATATGTAAATATATAATATGTATGTATATACTAGAACAATGAAACCTGTTGATATTGGCAAAGATTTGACAAAGAATGAAGTGAAATGATGGAGGTAGTAAATCTGATCAGAGTGTATTGTAAATAAATATGGATGGGGCATAATTTAAATCCCTTGAATAAATAATAGATGCTAATAAAAAATTAGTTCCTTCAACTATTGTTCTTTTACCACAATATCAAGAACTTTGAATATTGTAATATTTTCTTTGTGGATATACTATACCTGCATATAACTTTAATTTTACATAATCCTTTTAAGTTATAGAACCTTGAAATGCTAGTATTTCATAATTCCTTCTTCTTGATATTGAAATAGTTACAATAACCAAAATTCACTTTAATCTTTGATAGTCGTATGTTACTAAGTCTTTTCAGTTGTAGTGATATTATTCCAGGGCTTCTCATTGCAGCAATTTATGTCTATTCATTGAAATATATTTTTGTTTATTCTTTCTGTCAGTTGAATATTTCTGATGGATAATTCTGTCATATAGATTTGTAACTAATTTTTCAAGCAAAAATGTAAATGAACCTACACAGGTGGTGATTAGGAACTAGTAAGACAGACCAGCTTATTACTAGGGGGCTTCTTTTGTTTTGATTTTAAACAAAGTTTGCTCTTCAATGTTATTTTTAAGCGCTGAACTATAGACATCATATTTTGCATTCATGGTAACAATGAGTAAAACCATACTCTGGTAGCTCACACTTGTAATCCTAGCTACTCAGGAGGCTGAGATCTGAGGACTGTGGTTCAAGGCCAGCCCTAACAGGAAAGTCAGTGAGAGTCTAATCTCCAATTAACTAGCAAAAAAAGCTGGAAGTAGAGCTGTGGCTCTAGTGGTAAAGCACTAGTCTTTAACAAAAAAGTTCAGGGACAGTACCGAAGGTTCAAGCCCCAGGACTGGAAAAAAAAGAGTATAAATGGATTTTTGAAAAACATTTCTTCACTTAAAACATAAATCATATTGAGAATATACCCTATGTATGTGAGTGCGTGTTTGTGTGTTTGTGTGTGTGTGTGTGTGTGTGTGTGTGTGTGTGTGTGTGAACTTAGGGCCTAGCCACTGTTGCTTAGCTTCTTTGCTCAAGGCTAGCTCTGTATCATTTGAGTCTCAGCTCCACTTATAGCTCGTTTTTCCTGGTGATTATTAGAAGTTAGAGTCTCATGAACTTAGCTGATCAGGCTGCTTTGAACCATGATCCTCAGATCTCAGCCTCCAGAGTAGCTAGGATTACAGGCATGAGTTTCAGTGCTCACGCTACATTAGTTTTTTTTTAAATGGGATCTTTAGAGTAATAAAAGAAATTATACTTACCTCAAGGATCTGTTCTTCTTTGTTGGTTTCTTTAAGTTTAATTCGTGTTTTGCAATGATATATTACACTCAGCCTTTTCATATTTAGAGAAGAATATGGGGAAACATGTATAGAATCTACTATTTTGATCATCATTTCCTTCCTTTCATGAACTTCAGGATATGCATGTTACACTTCAGCTGTATTTTTTCACTAAAATCTAATTGTCTCCACCAGGCCATTTGTTACATTGTATTGAAACCAACAAAGAAGAATGTATTTGTGTCAGAAACAAAGGGATTTCTATCCTTGTTTGGTTGTAACAAGATGCCTGTGCATCTCTATGCATTGTAGGTAAAAACTAAGACTACCAAATGTCAATCAATATGTGATGGAGTAAATTCTGATAGACTTCTATAGTTAAATTTTGTTTTAGATCAAAAGATGTATTGTGCAACATCAAACATAGGAGAAGCAGTAAAATAAGGATATTTAAATATAAATAGCAATATAAAATTTTGTAATTTTATGGGCAACAAATAGAAGAAAGTTAAGTATGGTAAAACTAAAAATATATATACACATTTCTAAATGCCCTAAAAAATCTCTTGTATATAATGTGAGTTGTCAGCACACTTAGCATAGCACCAATTCTAACAGATAGAAATTGAAAATGATTTAAAATGTTTATCCATTGGAATTAGATGAGTTGTGGTATATTGGTAAATTAAATCTCATGAGTAGCAGTACAAAATACATATTGACTGAATTAACTTAGCTGCAGAACTATATATACCAATTCCACTAGTTCTATGTATTTTAAGACACATAAAACTACTGTAGAATGACTTAATACACATAAATTTATGCTATACATGTAGAACCATGTGGATAAATAATACATCTGGAATCTACATAAGTGATTGCTTTTAGTCTGTGAGTAATGTTATCAAGAAACTTAAACATAAACTATCTTTTTTTTCAAAAACGTTTCTAGATTGTTATCTTCATAAACATTTACTGCATAATTGTCCACAATTCATTTATCATAATTAAAAAGGGAAGGATTTAGGAAATTATAGCTAGATGTAATTATAGATATAGATTTCCAAACATATGCAAAAGTGATGTAATATCCTTGGGAAATTGTAAGAAGCCTAAGTATGAGTGGAAGCGCCTGTAAATCATGCTGAGGATCATGTTGAGTTTTCAAGACAATGAGCTACCATTGAAGGCTGGAAAAATGGGCGCTATAAGAATGCATGCATGAAGTATAGGCATCTTTACCACATATGCTTTTAAAAGTGCAAAAAGGGTAAGGGACTTGGGGACAAAGCACCACAGCAGTTTGGTTTTCCACAAATAATAGTAAATGCTAAAAGTAACATCTCTTTGACATGCAGACTGTGAAAAAGCAGAAAAACTCATTTTGCTTAGTGTGCAATGTAGATGTACAGACCCTCATAGTCATAGTAGCTAGCTGCTAGAAGGGTTTATGGTTAGGCTCTTGTTGAGGGAAATTGTATTCCAGAGAAACACTTGGTTGTAGGTTGGGTTCTGTATAGTATAAGCTATATGATAGGTCTAGGCTTTTTTATTTCCTAGTTCACAAGCTGAAGGTCCATCTTCTTGACTAGAATTACTATAATCTTAATTAAAAAGATAGTTCATTAGATATCATTAGTTATTAACATATAGGCAAGCAATTTGTTAAATTAAATAAATTTATATTTTTACTATTTGATCCATATTAACAATTATAACAGTGTGGCTTGGCAGTGTGAACTTAAACAATCATAATATCACTGGGTAAATACTAAGAAACTATGCTTTATTTTCATATCTAGAAAGATGCCGAAATTTTTCATTGGGAGGTAGAGCCATGCAATTCCCAATCCCACTTTTGTCTCATCTGTTTCATATAATGCTAAAATGTTTTCATTTATGCATCAAAATAGAAAGAAAAATCTCAGAGGCTGGGAATGTGGCTTAGTGGTTAAGTGCTTTCCTAGCATGCATGAAGCCCTGGGTTCAATTCCTTAGCACCACATAAACAGAAAAAGCTAGAAGTGGCACTGTGCCTCAAGAGGTCTATCCCTGAGCAAAAAGAACCCAGGGACAATGCTCAAGCCTTGAGTACAAGCCCAGGACTGGCAAGAAAGAAGAAAGACAGAAAGAGAGAACGACAGAAAGACAAGAAGGAAGGAAGGAAGGAAGGAAGGAAGGAAGGAAGGAAGGAAGGAAGGAAGGAAGGAAGGAAGGACTTAGTAATATATATTTTATGAGGACTATTGGTAGTTTACAATAAGATTTTTTTAAATAGCAGGCTACAGATCAGTTCATGTTTGTCCAATGTGGACTTACATACATCTATGTATAATATATGATATATATGTATATATATATATATATATATATATATTGAATATAGTGCTTTTCTTCTCCCAGCTCCCAGTGAGAAGTTAGGTTGAATTAAAACAAATGAAATATCCAAAGAATCTTTTCTGCAAAAAATTTCTTAAATGTATATTAAAGGCAAATTCTAGCTACTTGGGAAGGTTAGATATAAAAGATCATGGTTTTCATATAGCCAGGACAGAAATGTTCAGGAGAATCCTTCTAAACCCATACCTAGTTGCAATGATGCATCTTGAGCTAGGTGAGAGGGTGAAATTAAGGGGATAACAATACAGGGCAGACCAAGGCAGAAAAGTTTATGAGATTCCATATCAATGGAAAAAAGCACATGGTGGTTCAATTATATTCTCCCAGCTATGATGGGAAGTTTAAACTAATGTGGATTGTAATCCAGGCACATGCTCAGGCAGAAAGAAAACCATATCTTAAAAATTATTGGCAAAAAGTAAAAGCTGGAGATGTGACTCCATGATACCATACAGCCTAGTAAGCACACAGCCCTGAGTTTCAAGGATCTGAGTTATACCAGCACTACACGAAAAATAAATGAAGTCAAAATCAAGCCACTTAAATATAATGATATTAATGATTCAGTGTGCCACTTCTTTTCCAGATTATATTAAATATGTGTAGATGTTTGTGTATATATAAATGTGTGTACAGATGTTTGTGTGTATATGTGTGTGGATAGTGAACTGAATTGTAAATACCATTTCATTGCCTTATTTTACTTATTATCTATTATTCATACCTCTTCACATCATTATTCTTTCACAATGCATGAATTATTACCAATCATTCCATATACCCTTTGTAATGTATCATGTGCTATATAGTTTGACAGTATGAACATTTTTTCATATTTTAACATTCATTTTATATAACTACTATTCACTTTGCTCTCATTTTTCTAGTGAACTTTTACATGGAAAAATGTAATATTAAAATACCTGTGGAGAAAAAACTGACTTAAAAAAGGTTGCTTTGTTGACTTACAATCAGTCTTAAAAGGAAAAACCCCTACTCTCAAATCTTTCAACATGTTTTCAAAGTCATAGATAGTAAATCCATTACTTTATATTCCAAACTTTTCAGCAAAATCTTGTGGGTCAGCACATGTGTAGGATGGTGATCCAATGCAAAATGATACTGGTTTCCACTATGAGAACCAACAAATTCTACAGTTAAATGGATGTAAATACTTAAGGCCTGAATGATTTTGACTGAATAAGTGCTATTGTGTATAAATATGATTTGAAGTTTACTTTAAGAAGCCCATGAGCTGTTTTTAAAACATACAGACTCTCCAACAACAAATAGAATAATACTTGGTCATGGAGTTTAGAATTAAAGCACCTCGTACTGTCCTGCTTTTAAAGTATCCCAGAGCTTTAAACTTTAAAACAACACAAAGAGCAACATTTATCTTCTATTACACTTTCCCATTGTTAGTGCATGTGTGCTACTTGTTCCTTGAAGAAGCCCTCTGTACTGGGCTCTGGTGCCATTGCTATCTGGCTGCTTGACAAGTAGGTTCTAAGGAACTAGAATTGTGTGTGTGTGTTGATGGTGTTCCTTCTCAGCTTTGATATTTGTTTTAACAAGGCATCTACAATCTAGATTCTTTACATTGGTTCTTATTTTAGAGATGAAACAAACTCTGAAAAGGTATGTACAAATGGAGGCTTTGTAAATCACTTCCCATTCCTTCACAGCTTCATCATTTCAAAGTTGCTTACTTTTTATTTACAATTGTTTTTCCAGGACATGGTTTCTAAAAGCTGCAACTTCAGTGATTTTGTTCTCTCTCTCAGCTTGCTATCTGCTCCCCCAAGTTTTCTCTTTCAGTTAATGATGTGTGAATTAACACTCCAATTCACTGAGGGGAGATCACTGTTTAAAGTAATTATGCAGTTTATCTTTTTGTCAAGGCAGAATCCACTAATGAGAATAATCACTTCCCAATTGATGTTTTTGAAATTTGGATTTTTTCTTATGTTCTTAAAGCAGCTCCATCTGTGGTTACTGTTTAAGGCTCACTGTCAGTCATAGGAAAGACAGACAAAAAATGGAAATTAGAGGTGAATTTGTTTGAATAGTCCCACCAGAGAGAAAGCAACTCATACCGTTGTTACTGCTAGCTTTATCTTTGAAGGACCAGTGTGCTTAAAATATTCTCCTGGTGGTTGAAAAGGAAAAAAATGTGTTGACTTTCAACATAAATGTGAAATCCACATGTCACTTAGTAAAGGCAAAGTTTGATTTTTAGTATAAAATACTTTTCCTAGGATGTCATTTGCTTTCCAGACCCTACAAGAAAGAATACCACAGATCCTGTGCATATAATGTGAGGTACTGGAAATACTTTACACAGGCACTTACCCACTCAAGATCATGGTATTTGGCTGATTTTGATATCAATTGGATAAAGCTAGCTTCATTATTAGGAAAGTTAGGCATATTTCCCAAGGTCACATCCTAGTAATTGACAGAGACAAAACTCTGCATAGAAGAGAATCCAAATGCATAATCCTAAGTATCTGTAAACAATTATTGAGAGCTAACCAAGTATTAGACAACAGTAGCATTTAAAGATCAAAATCATATGATGGATTTAGGCCTGAAAAGCAAATGCAACCAATGGAATATATGTAATAGCTGAGAATTTCTCCTTCCAAATAAGAAGGATAAAAGCTAAAATCAATTTAGCACTTACTAAAGGCCATGCTCTGGATAAAGCATTTTACATTCATTATCTCATTCAATCCTCACAGCAATACTTTGAAGGGTCTTATATTCTAGAGGGGAAAGCAGACAATAATCAAATAATCTCATAAATAAATTAAAGTTGCAACTGTGATAAGTCTTAAAAGTGTCTATAAGAATGCATAATTAGGGAATTGCTCTAGTCATGAAGATCAAGGAAGGCTTCCCTGAGGGAGAGAGTGGGAGCAGGATAGAGCATGTACTAATCTTTGTAAGGAAGAAAATAAAGGATTTTTGGAAAACTGAAACTAGGTCAGTGTGGTAGAGGCAGGAAAAAATACACAAAATCTGGAAGTATGACATGGTGTCTGGAAAGTTAAGAAAGGCTCAGATTTGTGCTGTGTTAACAGTTCAGGTCACCAGATGCAGGTGAAATATGGGGAGCAGGATGCTCTGTTCTATTTTAAAGCAGTTACTCTTGCTGCTTGGAAGACACATTAGATGCTAAAGAAGGTGAATAAAACCAGTTGGGAAAGGACTGCGTTTATTCATGTGCAAGGTTTCAATAGATACTTTAGAGAATGTGGACTTAATTTGGTTAATATAAGAAATATTGCACTGATGATAAGAAATAAGTCTTGGTACTATGTTAACTTTTAAGAATATATTACTAATTACCCCTATGATGGAATGACTGCACTATATCCCCTAAAATTTATAGACTGAAGCCATAAACCCAAATGTGACTTCATTTAGAGTTAGGACCTTTAGTAAGATAAGTAATGTTAAACGAGGTTATCCATCATAGTGGGACACAAATTCAATAGGACTCATGTCCTTTGAAGAAGAGAATAAGGTAGAAAGAATCTGGCCATGTTTAAAATACAGAAAGATTGACACCTTGAATTGTTATTCCAGCCTCCAGAACTGAAAGAAATAAATTTCCTTTTGGCTAAATAACTCAGTCTGTGGTACTTTGATTTGGTGGCCAAAGGCAGTACATATTCCTAGGATTCTGGATTGAACAAGTGATTATTAATATGATGGTGTCCATAACTAAGATGAAGAATAACTGAAGAGATTCAGATTCATTAAAAGTATGAAGAAATTGAGACACTAGAATTTAACATAGCTTACCCATATTTCCCAAACTAAAACCTGACTGATTCTGAACCCCAGGCTTTTATAATCGTGCTAGGATAAGGTAAATAGGGCAGGAAAAAATTCAGTAGACTATGAGACCTAGAGCTAAATTTTCCATTTATCAGTTTTAAGAGCAACTTTACAGTTTAATTATATAACATAAAACAAAAGGCATCTGGACAACAATGTACTACTGCTTTTGTTATTGCTGCCCTAGAAACAGTAACTGGGACTTTCCAAGCTTCCATAGACCATAGCCTAAAAGCAGAAATTGACTGAAATTTTCATGAAATTTATGCAATTTTCCTTCTGATGATTGCTCTTGTCCTCAGCATTGCCACAAGCAATTTTTAACATGCTTGTGACCTTTAACGCATTCTTAACCCCGGGGGTGGGGTAGGATTCTAAAGTCACAGCTGCCAGATATTATGAACCAGATTGACCTTAAATCCAAACAACTAAGGGACAAATTGTGGCTAATACTGGATAATCTAGATGAGCAGCCTGACTGCAATCTCTCTCTCTCTGTCTCTCTCTGTCTCTCTGTCTCTCTGTGTCTCATTAATTTATTGTCAAAATGATGTACAGAGGGGTTACAGTTTCATACATAGGTCAGTGAGTACATTTCTTATCAAACTTGTTACCTCCTCCTTCACTTTTCCCCCTCCTTTCCCCTCCCCATTCCCACTCCATAAGTTGTACAGTTGGATTATGCCATATAGTTTTGTAAGTATTACTGTTGTGTTGGTTCACCTTTTACCCTTTGTCTCTCCATTTTGATGTTCCCCTTCCCTTCCCTAGTTCCAATGCAGTGTACATAAGATGATGCTAAGTGAAATGAACTCCAAGTTATGGAAATAAGTGGTTTACCATTGTCATTAGTTTCAATGTAGTATGTTAAATTATGCTGCTTTCTTTTGTCTTTCTTCCCCAGGGTTTACCTCCGATGTCACTGTTTCTCTCTCTCTCTCTCTCTCTCTCTCTCTCTCTCTCTCTCTCCTGAGCCATGTGGCAGAGTGGTTGCTTTATATTCCTGTATGACAGCAGGAATTAGGAGAGAAGAAGGAATTAGGAATATAGAGAAGTAGTTATTCTACAATTGCAATTCATTTAATGATTCAGTATCATTTTAATTTTTGATTGTTTTCTTTATAGACCTACTTGGTAGCAAGGTAGAAGAAGACATCACATATCATCTACTGATCTCTTTACCTTCTAAATTTTCCTTCACCCAGGTCTTCATAGGTAACTTGTAACTGTGGTTTTACTATAGAGTAAGGTTTCTCAGAGTCCTCACATTATCTTTAGGCCCTTGAGGACCTATATCTTTTCCCAAGAGCTTTGTTTTTGTTCTTTATGGAACTGACTTCTTGTTGCCTATAAACAATTTTCAATTTTTCTTTTTTAAAATTTTGAATCATTTTATTTGGTTATCACAGAAATTCTGTGAAACTTTTTAATAGATTTATTTTTTTCCATTTTTTCCTTTATTGTCAAAGTGAAGTACAGAGGGATTACAGTTTCATATGTAAGTCAGTGAGTACATTACTGGTTCAACTTGTTAACTCCTCACTCATTTCCCCCCACCTCCCCTCTCCCCATTTTCCTCTCCCTCCCCATGAGTTGTACAGTTGCTTTACACCAAATGGTTTTGCAAGTTTTGCTTTTGGAATGGTTTGTCTTTTTATCCTTTGTCTCTCTATTTCAGTATTCCTGTTCCCTTCTCTAGTTCTAATACACATATATACAGTATCCAGGGTACTAAGATCAGATACAGTGATAGTTAAACCACAGGAAGGGAATATGAGAGGAAAAATGAGAAAAAAAGGGTACAGTTTCACATGGCATGTTGAAAATAATTACAACAATGATATAACACTTGTTTCCATAACATGGAGTTCATTTCATTAGCATCATCTTATGTGTTCATAAGGGCATAGCTATTGGGCTATTGTGATTTTCTGCTATGACTAGCCTAAACATGTACTAATTATTCCCTATGAGGGAAATCATAGAGTCCATGTTTCTTTGAGTCTGGCTCACTTCACTTAGTATAATTTTTTTCCAAGTCCTTCCATTTTCTTACAAATGGGGCAATGTTATTCTTTCTGATAGAGGCATAGAATTCCATTGTGTATATGTACCAAGTTTTCTTCATCCATTCATCTACTGAGGGGCATCTGGGTTTGTTCCATATTTTAGCAATGACAAATTGTGCTGTGATGAACATAGTTGTGCTGGTGGCTTTAGTGTGGTCTCTTTGGTAGATGCCCAAAGTGGGGCTGCTGGTTCATAGAGGAGTTCGATGTTTAGCCTTCTGAGGAACCTCCACACTGTTTTCCAGAGTGGTTGAACAAGTTTTCATTCCCACCAACAATGTAGTAGGGGTTCCCTTTTTGCCATATCCACAGCAGCATTTGTTAGTTTTCCAGATAATGGACATTCTTACTGGGTTGAGGAATTTTCATTTTTTCTTAAAAAAAACCAAAATACAACTTTACTGTCCTGGCTACTAGACTTACCTCTCATTTCTAAATTCTTATTGATCTTCTTGTTTCTGGTTACCTTGTCTTTAGCCTTTTCTAGTCTCAATGAAACTCTGGGGCATCACAGATCTCTTATATCTTGGCATATAAAGACTTGTTTTTAAAAAATGGACACAGAAACAACATTTATACTACCTAATTTATTAATTCTTTCTGAACTATCACACTTTTGATGCCATCTCTTAATTATAAAGTATTCAAATCCCTCATCATGTTTATGCCTTCACACATAGAAAGAGACATGAGATATTCCTGTTAGAAAATGGAAAGAAACACAAAAGTGACTGATAATTAAGCCAGTACCTCCTGTTTTCATACTAGTGATAAAGAGGAGCAACCAGTGATGACATTCTTTTATCACTGAGCCCACAAAAGTCCACAAATTATTATCAGAATACGGTTGACCATTGGAATGAACCAATTTGCCATTTATATTGACTTGAAAAACTCATGTACCTCTTCCTTAATAATGGTTTTACATCTTGGCTTTGGAGTGTATGAATACCATTTTATAGCTTGAGCAATTAAAAAATTTCAAAAACAAACAAGAAGAAGAAAAAAGAAAGAAAATGGAAAGGGAAAGGACCTCTTCCAAGATATAGATAAGATCCAAGTGAAAGTTGGCTAAGGCATGTACATGCATAAATTAAAAGTGCTTAAGTTGCCTTTTTCAAAAAGCCGGCAGTATCCAGTCAAGGACTTTGTGAAATCACCTTTTCAAGAATGGACATTCACAGAAGAAGCCAATTCATCAAATCAATGACCTTTGGCATCACGATCTAAAAATCTCCTGTTCAGAACATAACTCACCCACTTCAAAAAACAAAAGAAAATATTACCCACAAAGAGATATAATGACCACTTATGCTTATGCAAAAAAGCTCTATGAAGTCCTGCTTCCTGAGATCCAATAAACAGAGGAAGCTTCTTTCCTTTCATTTCCTATAAAATCTCTGCAGACACATGAATTGTGGAGAAGTTTTGAGATTTTGTTTTCCCCACTGCCTGGCTTCCTTCCTTGCTGGTTGACCTTGCCATAAAGTTCTCCTTGCAAAACTTGTTTCAGGGGCTGGGGATATGGCCTAGTGGCAAGAGCGCTTGCCTTGTATACATGAAGCCCTGGGTTCGATTCCCCAGCACCACATATACAGAAAATGGCCAGAAGTGGCGCTGCGGCTCAAGTGGCAGAGTGCTAGCCTTGAGCAAAAAGAAGCCAGGGACAGTGCTCAGGCCCTGAGTCCAAGGCCCAGGACTGGCAAAAAACAAAAAAAAAGCAAAACTTGTTTCAGAATATAAAATAGGGAATTTTGTAAAATTTGGGAATTTGAAGACAGGTCCTATTGTAATGGGGAAACTGAGTCACAGCTATCTGTTGCCTAGCCATGTGCTTGAGGGCTGCTGTTTTCACAGACATCCTGGAGCCTATCCTGGAGAAGGGAGGGCTGTTCACCCAGCTCCTAGGTATAAAGGTAAGAGAAACCATCCTTTGAATTGCAGATGCCTGGCTGAATGGATAGAGTCAGGAGGGCCCTGCTTTGGGGAATATGTCGATATTCTGTTTAGTCCCAGGTGAGCTCTACTCCTGCTGTGTTCATGTAGAATGCTTTGCTGAGGCTTGCTCTCCACCCAACATGTGGCCTTTGTCTTTAAAAGCTCCTTTTGGGGTTGCAGATTTTTGTAATTGGCCTCTGTGCTGTCTGATAGTATCCCAATAAATACTCCAAAATTTGAACTTTCAAGATGTGGCTTCTCTATTTTCTCATGACTGGTTTTATTTCTGATTTAAGGTATATTTTACTGCACAGCACTATGACTGTCCTGAATGATTCCATTTTCCTTCTCAGGCCTGTTGTTTATCTGATATATTTCCTAGTCCTAGAGCCTCACCCTTATCTAAGGATACTAGGAATAAGAAACCTGGTAGGCAGATCATTTCATGATGCAACCAAATTACTCCCTCAAACAATAACCGTTCCCTCTGTGGTTAGCAAGATCTTATAGTACCAGATCCTGAGATAATGATACTGGAGTCAGTGTCCCAGAGTTTGGGACACTGATCCTCCTGTTCCTTCCTAACCTGTCCTCGCTGAATAAATTCCTTTCTTACTTTACTACCAATCATCTATTTGATCACACTCTCAAGGTGGAAAGTAAGCAAATTTGGTTACTAAGACTCAGAGTCTCTGGCCTATGATTCTGGTATCAATTTACTGCACAGTCCAGTATCTGGCTTAGGACTCTGGTATCAATAATATTTGCTTCTGAAAGAATATGTCCCAGCCATCCCAGGAGACCATGCAGAGATAGTCACAAACAGAAGAAGGTTTATAAGGAGGTTTATTAGTGGGGCCATATCTCCCATGGGAGAGGGAGCAACACGGCAGCTGGCTTCTGCACCTTATCCAAGTGGTAGCTTATATAGCTTTGGGGCTAAAGGGGAAGTAGGTAGGTCTGAGTGGTGAGTAGGAGTGGCCCATTATAGTTCTAGGGCAGGGAATTTAGGTATGGGTGAATCTGGGGGCTAATGGGAGGAGCTGAGGACCTGAGGCAGGGGAAATGCTAACAGCTTCTATATATGTCAGACAGCAAGTCCACACTTGATATTGCAAATAACCATTGTTTTTACTCTTAGAATATAACAAGCAGCTTCCTGAGTTAAGGGTTACTAGCACCCAATAAGCAACTACAGTACCTGCTATCTTCTTTACTCCTTTGAGCTCAGACACAGAAGACCCAAGGGAAGTAGAAATTTGTGTGGAGATGATGGAGATGAAAGTTTACTTGGCTTTTTCTGCCAGATTGTTATATGGCAAATTATCTGAGTTTTTATTACAGCTTTAGCAGTCTGCAGGCAGCAGTTGTTACAAAGGCCTGCAGCTCACAAATACACTTAACACTATCAGGAAAGAGGCCAGAGAGAGAAGAAAAAACCAAAACAATACCAACAAACCAATTAAGCTCCAATGTGTTATGCCTATGTAGCGAGGAGACCACCAAGAAGACCACCGAGAGCCAGACGTTTCGAAATGCAAAAGCAAGGCTTTATTCAGGCGAGCTGCAACTCAGGCCTTTTCCTACACTCCGACACAGCGGAGGTTAGGAGGAAGGCCATGAGCAGAGTTTCACATGGGTATTTAAAGGAAAAAATCACAAAGTTACATAAACCAGGTGTAAGCAGGGTTGGGGTGCGAGGACAAATCTGATTGGCTCGGGGCTAGGGGTTCTCTAAAATTGGTCTGAGGACATTCCAGGGTGGTCAACATATCTGGAACGTTCCCGAACCGGTTGGGCCATCCAGGAAATGGGTTTTTATGGCCAGTTGGTTTCGGCACAAACAACTTTGTTCCTGGAATCTGTACAATGTCTAGTTAGTTTCACCATAAACAAGCCATTTTCCGGGTTTTATGTAAGTGTTGGGTTATTCTTAGCTTAACACAAACAACAAGATGGTTGCAGTTTCAAGATGGAGTGGTCCTAGTCTTTCAAATGGAGAGCTGACTTGGGATGCCGTGGTGACTGGAGATGAGTCAGAAGACAGGACATAGGACACGAAGACAGAGACATGTGCCTGAGCTGGCCTGACCCTAAATAGGGTTCAGAAACCTGTAGGCCAAGTGCCCACCCCTGTCTCTAGGGATTCAGGAACACATGGGGCTGGGACTTCCCTTTCTCTAGGAATTCAGACACACCCATAAAGAAAAGGTGCCACCATAGTACAACTGGCCCTGTGGCCAATGATAGGGCTGGGCAGATCTGACCTCCCCACTACAAGATAATCTGCATGAGATTAAAAAAAATGGAATATGAAAGAGAGGAATGACCCACAACATGGGTATTATGGAAGAAAATCCTGAGAGAGGTACTCTCAGTGAGCAGTCAAGGATAGTGATAGCATTCAAATTTTCAAGAGAGTAAGTTGGGAAAAAAGAAATATACATGTGCAGGTAGGTATCCTTAGTCAAAAATCAGTTTATTCATCTAGTTATTTAGTATTGCTAAGTAACTTGGAGACAATCTTAATATGTATACTCCTTCACTGGATAGAAAGTAGAGGACCTCAGAATGCCATTTACCTGGGTTGAATTGACTGACAGGGTACATATTGCCCTTAAACCAAGATCCAAATCAGTTTACAGCTCCATGGTATACCAGCCCCCACCCTACCCCTACCCCAAGGTTTTTTTGTGTTCATGTGAACTGGGTCTGGATGGGAAAGTAGCTGTACTTGCATTCTTTTTAAAACATGGGTGGCAGAGTCCATTTGCATCTCAAGAACATGTTACCAAAGGAAGTAAAATATAATCACTGTAATTTAGACGTCTAATTAACACATTTGTTAGATAACTAAGGCAACTTTACAATTATGGCCTAATTAATGAGTAATATCTTGTGTGTTCATAGGGATAATGTGACCAAAATTCAAACTGCTAATGTAAAACAGGGCGTCAGTTGCTCCTGAATCTTGCTAATAAACAACTTGTTCATTTATTAGGGTACGCTACTGTGGTATTCAGTTCACATTTTATTAAATGTACTCTCAGCTCAGAAATGATATATATTTTCATACTAAGCTAATGCTAAAGCAACAATATCATGCATATGTTATTAACAATGTCTATATGGCAGTTTAAACAAATATATCTACATTAAAATATAAGGAAGTCAGAATCCTTATGCTCATAAAGGCCTCAGTGGGTTTCCCTTAAGAAAATATTATCTAAGGATATGAATGCACTGCTTGAAGATGGACTATTTTTATTATGATTGTCTACTGGGAAATGACCCATTTTTAAGCTAAAGTAAGGGACAAAAATTGAATAAATGTATCAAGAGAATCAAGTATATATGCCTTAATTCATTTGAAGAGCATAATATTTCAATGAAAAAATAAAATAATTGTCCATTTCAGAAAGGACCGATAATCTAAAGTAAGAGTTGATGTTTTATAGAATCTAAAATAATTACATTTGGGGAATTTTATCTCTGAAAAATTAAGATATACTCAGTCTGAAATATTTTATATAACCTCTGGGGACACCATATAGCATGATTCTGTAGCTGGTGAGAAAAGCTGGGAGCATTGTCCTTGTGCCCATTTTCTAGAACGGAGTTTGAGGATCAAAGAAAGCAGAGAATTGGTAGGAGAAAAATAGGAAACCAGTGAAATAGCCAAGATTGAGGTGATATTGGTTTCTTTGCCTAGTATATGAAGGGGTTTGACAGATCTGATCACTTTGTAACAATTCCCAGTGTGGTAACTGTTACCAGGCTCTATTTCCTTTCCAAGGCCTTGTATACTTCTATTCCCCCTACAAGGTCTTTTTATCTACTGTGAAAGGAATTTCTTTATTATTTCTTGTTTTTTTTTAATTTTCAAGAGAATTCTTTATTAAACAGAAAAATAAAGTCATCAATAGCTTTTCTTGTAAGTTAAAATTAATGTAGTTTCAATATGGACTATGTGGACATTTCAGAAAAGCCTAGAGTATATTTTCCTGTTTGGTTATTTTAAAACGCTACTAATCATGTAGTTAAAAGACACTAATATTTTTCTTGTTTCACTCCTAGTTACAAAAATATGCATGAACTCCCCAGGAGCAAAGTGGAACAAAGTGATTTTGCAGTAGACTGACAGCTGGGTGTCCTGTAATTAATTCAGTTCTTACATTATCTACTTAGTAACAATGTCAGATTCTCCAAGTTGAGAGCTGGGTCACAAGGCTTCATTGTGTTTCAGACACCATTTACAAGTAGTAGGTCATCACCTGAACTTCTGACCTACTTGTCTATAAATTGGAGTTCCACAACTCTTTCCTCAGTTTGATTAATTTACAAGAGCAAGACTCAGGCAAACACATTACTTATGTCTATTCATTTGTTACAAAAAGTATTACAAGGAATTCAGGCTAACAACTAGATGGAAGAGACATACAGAGCAAGGAAAGTGAGAATGTGTAGTATGCTTTCTTTCTCTGAGCACACTACCCTATGGGCACCTCCATGGATTCAGCTGTCAAGAAGCTCACTTGAACATAGTCCTTTTTTTTTGGCTCATCCTGGGGCTTGAACTAAGGGCATGGGTGCTGTCCCTGACCTTCTGTCTTTCAGTCAAGAGTAGCACTCTAACACTTGAGCCATAATGTTACTTCTGGTTTTACTGGGTAGTTTATTGGAAATGAATCTCATGGCCTTTTCTGCCCAGGCTGGTTTTAAACCATGATCTTCAGATCTCAGCCTCCTGAGTAGCTAGGATTACCAGCGTGAGCCACCGTGGCCCTTTTGCAAGTTTAATAGATGGTTCATTATAGAGACAGGGTTAATTACATAATTGACTATCAGTAATGAACTAAAATTGTAGTTCCTCTCTCTTCCCAAGAGGATGGAGGGTGGAGATGAAAGTCTCAACCTGGTAATCAACCCTGGCATGAAGTTTGAGTACTATCTAGGAACCTCAGCCACTAGTCTTCTCATTAGCATGAAAAGGTCACCTTTATCAGTTAATAGATTGCAGGGATCGTAGGTCAAGAGGCAAGAGGGAGGATAAATGTATATTTTACAATGTCATGCATGCGTATATAGACTGTATCTTTCATTTAAAGATTATACTTACATTGTTAACATTGCTTTGTATCTTGCATTTTCAGTAAATATTTAATATTTTATCTTTTCATTGCTTCTCTTTGGTTTCTGACTCCAGTGCCTAAGGGTATAGAACCATTGTTCCAGTTAGAGAAAGATCTGGAATGAATATTTTATTAGGTCTTGTTCCCTTTTACATGTGCCAAATATTTTAACACAGAGAAGGAAAACCTAGGAAGGAAAGGGTGACAAATGTAGTGAGCTTGTGTTAGTTGCAAGCTCTTGCCTATCTACTACGATTTTCCCCTGCAGTCGTGCAGAAATGCTAAAACTCAAATGTGAAAAAGAAACATGGCATAGTATAAAAATGGAAAATATAAATCTGATTCAACTTGTAGAAGCCAAGGACATGAATTATCTCCATCACAGCTCAGGTATGTCAGAAAACTCATCTCCTATCAGATCATCTGGAGAAGAGAGAGATGGCTGCTCAGCAGTTGCAATATAAAATGTAAGTGCACACTGAAGCAGTGTTCTTATTTTTTAGTGCTATTGATTCAACTTGCACATCAGAAGTCATGTATTGAAAAATCCGTGTCAAATTCAGTATCCCTGAAAGGTGATGATGAGCACTGCCCTCATCAATTAATTAATACTATTCTTATGGGACAGAGTTAATTCTCTTGGAATTGCATCTGTTCTTGCTTTGAAAATGAGCAACACTTAGCTGTCCAAGTTTAAAGACTGGACTGAAGATAAGAAATGCAACAGAAATCAGAGTTTTATCAGGGTCTTGCACGATCATCTGTCTGGTGGTAGGCAAGAATGACCCCAAAAGGTTGCAATGAGCAATTTCTTCCCTAATGTGCAGATCCCGACCTCTGTTCCTCATTAACTTGAGTATTTCCGGATGTTGCCTGAGTTTCTTTCATTCTTTTCCATTGGGTAATTTTAATATATGCACTTTTAGAGTTTGTTGAATTTTAAGTCTTTTTTTTTTTTTTTGGCCAGTCCTGGGGCTTGGACTCAGGGCCTGAGCACTGTCCCTGGCTTCTTTTTGCTCAAGGCTAGCACTCTGCCACTTGAGCCACAGCGCCACTTCTGGCCATTTTCTGTATATGTGGTGCTGGGGAATTGAAGCCAGGGCCTCATGTATATGAGGCAAGCACTCTTGCCACTAGGCCATATCCCCAGCCCGAGTTTGTTGAATTTTAGAAAAGGGTTTTGTCTGTACCCTCCTTTGTTTTCTTGTGGCAGGAAGACTCTTCTGGATATGGGTTTTCTGGCACATTCACTGATTTTACTTTCTTTCTCAATTTATTCTTACACAATAATCTAACATCTTACTGATGTGACATTCACGGAGTAGACAACGAGGACATCAGAAGGAGGATCAACTAGCAGGCAAAAGGTAGACTTCAATAAAATGAGAAAGTCTTGAAAATAGACAACTACTGACTTCATTTTCCACATTATTCACAATGGAAAAATTACCACAAAAATAATGGATGGTTATAAAGTGATGCTACCCTCCTGTTTTCTGGAACTTCCAATCTTGAATGCTTATCCACTAGAACTGTGAGCTAAACAGACTTCTTTATTTTTTTTTTCAATCATCCAGTTTATTATTCCAGTATAGAAATTGAAGATCAGCTATGATACTTAGTCATTATGAAAGTATAGCAAAGTTGTAAATAACTTCACTACTATAGATATTGACAATTTAAATTTCTTTATTTTTTATCATACTGAGGATTGACATCAGAGCTTTGTGCTTTCTAGGTAAGCACTCTGCAACTTCAGCTATACAGTCAGCTCTTTAATATATACTTTTTCTTTGAGATAGGATCTTGTTAACCATATCAGGTGTTCTGCCTCCTTAGTAAGTGGGTTTAATTGTCTTTATAAAAACTTACATTTTCTATACAACTTGAAATTATTAGTACTTCAAAGAATGACCTAAAATTTAGAAACTTCTCTCACTTGAATCAGTTTTACTCTTCCTCTCATTAATTTTATAAGCATCCTATAATTCCAAACCTGTAAAGGTTCAACTTTGTATTCTAACATTTTGTGTTTACTGATGCATCAGGCCTAAAAATTTATTACCTGAGACCAAAATGGGGGAGGGTAAAATATCCATATATGAGTTATGGGATCATTCAAGTTCTCTAAACTCCATCAAGCCCATTCTTCTGCTAAAGATCCCAAATAAAATTATTAAAATCACAGGCATTTTCTTTCTTCACACTCAGTACTTGCATAATGGCAAATACTAATTCTTTATTTCTTTAGGTACATTTGTATGTTGCTTCAAGTTCCTCCACTGGGGAAATCTAGCTATACCTTCCGTCCAAGGATGAGACTATCACTATCCCAGCTGGAGGCAATTTACTCCTGTCAGGAAATGCTCTTTAGTGGCATACTTTTCATAAGATCAGTCATTATTTTTGTTTTGGGGGGCTTGGAGGAGGTCCACATATGGTCCACAGAAAATTGTTCTACCTTTCTTGAAAATAAAAATCACTTTCAAAACCTTATTTGTTTTACTAACACTAGGTATCTTTAGCAGCAATATTTTAATGTTAAGGTATTTTCTAGGCATCTGTCAGGTAACAATATCTACAACACTGAAATTCAGAGAAATATATTTTGACATCCTGAAATGTAGCCCACTCCCCACTTTTAATTTGGCTTTAAATAGTAGTAAAGTGCAGTGAAGTGGCAAAAACTACTACCTTTTGCCCTATATTTTAACTATATTAGAAAGGGGCCAGGGACAAAGTACCTCTAAGGACCTTTTAATAGTGACCTATGTACTTTTGGTAGACCTATTTCTGAAACTTTCTAGAACCTCTGAAAATTGTGCCACCAGCTGGGCACCAAGGGTCTAATACATAATATTTCATATTTAAACTGCAATAATAATGTGCCTCAAATCTCATATTTAAGCATGAAAGTTATTAAGAAATGAGCAACAAAGATGAAAACCTACAGTTACAGTCCAGATACTATATTCAAAAAGCTGGTATTCTATGGATTTCCACTATTTGACAGGAGCATTATTCTCTTAATATTGGTGTTTTTAGTCTGCCATCACATATATTTAGAAAATTAATTTTATTTGAAAGTCCTAATTGCTAGAGAAGCCCCAAAGCTCTAAAAATGGGCTTAAAGAGAACAAGTCAAATTTGAAATAGAATAGATACATATGAAATACCCAAATCAAAGTGACATTAATTTTTATGATATCAAGAGCATGTTTTCAACAAAAAAGAAAAAATCTTCGAGAAAGTTTACCAAAAAACCCAACTACATTTGGAGTCTCAATAGTGTCTCTGTGTATATGAAAACCCTTCTTTACTTTTCACTGATGCTATACTCTGTAGTATAATTCTATACACTGGACTAGCAGGCCCAGATTATCTTGTGTAAAGAAAAAAAATAATGAGTTTGACTATCATAATATGATTTTAAAAGAAAACCAAAACAAAAGAACAAAGAAGAGGATTATACGCAAAGAGAAAGGAAAGTTCAAAGGTTATAGGGTTATAAAATACATGAATATTTGAGAAATGTAAAGGCCATTGTAGCTGCAGTATGGAGCATTAGAGGAGAATGTTAAGACAATGAGAATGAAGAGGAAGTCAAAAATTAGATGTGAAGGGCCTGAAGTGAAATAGAGAGTTTGATATTATTCCTATTATACTTGGAATAAGAAGACACTGGAGTATTTGAGGAAGGAAAGCAATATATGAATTTCATGTATACAATACTAGCTTTTAAAAACTTAGTTTTATCAAAGTGAATTAAAGACTAAATATAAAACTTGGAATTGTAGCACCCTGGCCACCCAGGTGGACCTCAAACCCATGACAATAAAGTCACTAGCATTCAGTTATTTGGGCTTGGAGTCTTTCATTTAGCTCTGCACAGCATCTGTTTTCCACCACAGGGATGGTGAAAAACAGCACTGGGCCTCGGTAGGGCTGGGTTTTTAAAGGCAAAAATCACATGTACCACACCTAGGTGGGAGTGCATGTGATAACAAGCAGACATACAGAAGCAGAATTGGCAGGTGGTAGTGCACATGATTACAAATAGTAGCTATAATTCCAGTAAACTCTGGTAAACAAAGCAATGAACCATTTAAGCAAGCAAAATACTCTTTCTTTATTTAATTCTTGTTTCTGAGTGTAATTGATATTTACTGAATACCCATTTAACTTCTTTATTTACCTTAAATCTGTCTGTCTCTGGAATTTCCCCTAAACTAAAACATGCAAATTGAGTAAAAATTATGATTGATCTTTCTTGTTCCTTTCTTTTGCAAAGGTCAAGCTGCTCTAGGTCAAGCTGCTTTCTTCTTACTTGGGATGGCTCAGCTTCTTAGCTAGGACTAAAGGTGAATTTCTTGGTCTGGGTGTCTCAGAATTAAGAAACTACTAGAAGAAAACAGGGGAAAGACTTTAGAAAACTGGAATCGACAAGGATTTGGGGAGAGGGGATGTGGGTAAGATTCCAAAAGTTTAAATCACAAAAGCAATGATTACATCAAACAGAACAGTCTCTGCGATCACAAAAGCCCAATAGGTATACGCTTATGAACACAAAAGATGATGCTAAGTGAAATGAACTCCATGTTATGGAAACGACTGTTATATCACTGTTGTAATTACTTTCAACATGCCATGTGAAACTGTAGCTTCTATTGTTGATGATCCTCTTGTATCCCCTTCCTGTTGTTGTACCTGCACTATCACTGTATCTTATCTGAGTACCCTGGATACTGTATATACTGGAATTAGAACTAGGAAAGTGAAAGGGAATACCAAAATTGAGAGACACAGGATAAAAAGACAAACGACTACAAAAGCAACACTTGCAAAACTGTTTGGTGTAAATCAACTGAACAACTCATGGGGGGAGAGGGAAAGGAGGAGGTGGGAGGGGGGAATGAGGTAGGAGGTAACAAACTACAAGAAGTGTATCCAATGCCTAACATATGATACTGTAACCTCTGTACATCAGTTTGACAATAAAAATTTAAACACAAGAACAGCCTCTGCATAAGAAAGGAAACAGCATAATTAACGATAACTTACAAAACAGAATATTCACCAAGTGTACATCTAACAATATCTAGAATGTATAAGAAATTCCAAAATTTCAATGGCAAACAAAGAAACAAAGAAAAATACAAAATACTTTGGCTAAAATATGAGCAATAGATGTAAAGTAGATAGCTCTCAAAGTATGACACATGAATGGCCAGAACTTGTGGAAAAACAATATTTAACATCTGTAGTAAGAGAACTACAAGAACCACAAGGAGACATCACCGCAGTTAACTAAGAATGGCTGATATATACATTCTGGTGTGTGTGTGTGTGTGTGTGTGTGTGTGTGTGTGTGTATTTGTGAATGAGTGTGTGTGTGATGTGCATGCCAGCCAGTGTGACTGTGGAATCAAGGGGATTTATATATACTCCAGACAAGTGGAAATTAGTAGAGCTATAATGGAGAACATTATGAAGGTTCTTCAAAATACTGAAATTGATCTCTGTAATCTCACCTCTGGGTTTATACACAAAAGAAATTCAAAGAGCATTTTAAAAGTTATCTATATTTCCCAAATAACTGCAGCATTATTCACAGTAGCTAAGTTCTGAAATCAGTCCATGTGCCCATGTTGATCTTAGAAAAGGTAGGTGATGATTATTAGTGTCTGTGCAGAAATGAAGGAATGGATGGATGGTAAATGTTTGACTAATGGATACTAAGTTATAGACATGA
Organism: Perognathus longimembris pacificus; assembly: GCF_023159225.1. Lineage (NCBI taxonomy): Eukaryota > Metazoa > Chordata > Mammalia > Rodentia > Heteromyidae > Perognathus > Perognathus longimembris. The sequence continues at coordinate 22,691,419 of NC_063188.1, forward strand.
GCAAGAAGCTAGTGTGCTAGCTATTGCACATTAAGGTGACTGAATATACATAATTATAATGTAGTATGCTTTTCAAAAAGCTAGAAAATCATTGAAAATATTTCTACCATGACAAATTGGTAAGTATTTGAGGGTATGCATATATGTACCCTGATTTAAATAATATACTGTATATATTCATATGTATATATATGTATAGTACTATTTGGACATCATATTACTACAGAAATGTGTACAGTTATGTTTTGTTTTTTTGCCAGTCCTGGGGCTTGAACTCAGGGCCCGAGCACTGTCCCTGGCTTCTTTTTGCTCAAGGGTAGCACTCTGCCACTTGAGCCAGAGCACCACTTCTAGCTTTTTCTATATATATGGTGCTGAGGAATTGTACCCAGGGCTTCATGTATATGAGGCGAGCACTTTACTACTAAGCCATATTCCCAACCCAAAAATGTACAATGTTTATGTTTTTAATCTGTTAGATAAAACTGACTTCAATATAATTTGTTTAAAATATGTACTTTCTAGAAATAAACTAATTTTATTATATAGAAATCAGAATATAGGGAGTCAAAAAGGGAAGTAAAGAGAGAACTGAGGATTTTGTTCTAGTAGTCTGAGAAATGATAGTAACTTGGATTAGATGGTATACATCAATGTAAGTGGTAAGATTCCATTTATATTCTGCAGTAAGGTAAACAGAACCTGCCAGTAGATTAGATGATGGGAAGATTTTGTGAGGGGATGTGTAAAATCAATAGTGAAGTCCATATTTTCATTTGACTTAATGATGTTATTTGCAGAGATGAGGAAGACTGGGATCTTTCTTTGAATGGAAAAGAGTGTTTAGTTTATTTTAGGTACTGATTAGAAAACAATAGTTGGATTTTAGTGCAAATTAGTTTCTATGACCCTTTCACCTCAGATACTTGGAACTATTTTTGTACTGCAGTGTAAGCATTAATTTCCATAAGTATAGTTCAGTTTACTCAAAATCTTGGCTTTTCTGAACTGAAGTTCGGTATATTAAAATATAACAGGTATCTTTGTAGTATAACTATAACTTTGTGAAATCAATTCATACAAGTGACATGAATTTGTCATATGGAAAAGAAATGTGTCAATGTAAATATACTACTGCATTTTGGTAAACAAATTTGTCTGCGTAGGCTGATGAGTTAGAAGCTTCACCAACAAAACAGCAATTAACCAATCAACATTCATCATTTACTCCTCAAACAATATCCATGTGCAACTAGGCACTCTTGAGTCAGTGTTGATGTAGCAAAAAGAATACTTAGTAGTTTCTTTAAGTACTCAATATGTTCACAAATTGGCCCTGTAATCTCAGATATGGTATAAATAATATAGTCTACAAGTATTCTCTAAGGCCATTCTCTACATGATACTTCCTTCTACCATTTTCTCATCAGTCATTCAGTCTGAAACTTACTCTTTTAAAAAATGTTTGTTCTCTGTGAGTCAATAAAATCATGTGTTCCAATTGCCATCTTCTATAAATATTCAAAAATAAAACACTGAAAACTTTGGATCATCAGATTATCCAAAATGTAATTTCTTTAGGTCAAATTAACATATAAAGTGTGGAAAAATGTAAGCATTTGTATCTCAGTGACTAGAGAAGGGTGCATGTTCGTTTTAAGCTAGACTGCGTGCCTGGCTTCCTTCGTTCCTTCGTTCGTTCGTTCCTTCCTTCCTTCCTTCCTTTCTTCCTTCCCTCCTTCTTCCCTTCCTGCCTCTCTTCTTTCCTTCCTTCTTTCCTTCCTTCCTTCCTTCCTTCCTTTCCCCTCCTTTCCTCCCTTCTTCCCTTCCTTCCTTTTCCTATTACTCATTTGATTTTTATTTCTTTTGTTGCCACATTAGAACGTATTTTCAACGTACCCTAGATTCTATGGGCTGCTTATCTTTGTGACTTGCCTAAACGAGTGCATCTGGCTTAGGTTTTAAATCTATATACTAACAAAGCTTCCTTGAAACTATCATGCTTATCTAGAAAAGAACCAAAGAAGCACATGGAAATGCTGTACACCCTAAAAGCCTGGGTGCCTCACTAGGTAAGCTTTGAAAACTACTGTAGGCATATCCACCATTCAGTGAAAATTTTCCAGGCTCATGTCTTCCCCTCGTTTTATAAGCAAAGGGAAACTCTCCCAGAGCTAAATCAAGAAGTACTTAAGAATGTAACTAATAACAAGCAGTTGACACATGCCTGTAAATAAAAGTTGATCATTTCACATTTGGTTTTGGCTTGTGAAGGATGTAATTTGGGATTAAAAATAAACATACTGGAACATACGTCCTGATCAGAAAACATTCATATGCACAGCTGGAAACAGATACTGCAATCTGAAAGTATAATTAAGATTTACCATCTCTATTTATAGGGTAGTAGCATAGCAAATTTATTGTCTATAAACGTGAAGGTTCAGCAAGTGTGGAGGGAGAGAAAATATTAACTGTGAGTAAAATGGAAAGCAACGTATCAGAGAGGTATTTATTTACAGTTAAGAAAGCAACATGGACAAAATGAAATATAAATGAAAATCATATGCATTAAATAAAATGAAAATCATGAAACAGTCCTTAATCCTTTAAAATGATTATACCTTCAGTTAAGTAAATATTAAAGCAAAATTAGATAGAGATAGAGATCATTAATGCAAAGTTAGCTAAAACAAACAAAACAACTATGGAAATGGGGTACAGGTCAGTGATTTCGTTGAAATGAAAGATTTATACTGGCAATGAACCCTCATTTCCATCACAGATTTAGTGAAGGGATCTTATAACTAGGCATGGACAGGCCAGTTTTGTTTGTTGGTAGGAAAAGCCTTTTCAAATAAATATATTGTTGTTTTGAAAAGAGAATCAAAAGAATTTAGTATTTTTATTCATGTCTTTTATTGTTGTATTAATAATCTGATCAAAGAAATTTAAAATGGTTCACCAAATCAATTTATATTTTAAAGTGTAGAAATCATGTGGTTGTGCTACTTGAATCAGATATCATTGGGATTAGTATTTTAAAACATCCCTAGGAGAAGCCCTGTTGTGACTTCTTATGTTTTGTGTATGGCTGATTATATTTTTATTCTGTCAGTAGGCTACCCTTGTAGTCATGTTCTATAGTCAGTTCATAAAAAATAGAACAAATCAATTACAGAGGTATTTCAGAAGGGATAGATTAGAGCTGTATGGTTGTTTCTTCTTAGACAAATGGATTTATAAAGAGCCTTTTAAAGACATCACTAGTTCTCTTCCAGGGCAAACCCTTAACCTTGGAACTTTTGTATAAAGAGGTAGTTACTTGTGTCTATGTTTATGGGAAATGGTGAACAATATGTATTTCCTTCCCATACTTTGAATGACACAGAGTTTTAACCTAAGAACATTTCCTTCTCAATTTCCACAATTTTATCAGCACCAGGAGTTTTCTGTACCATTGCTGGCTTTGATGAAGGAGTCAAGGACTGTGAATCGTCTCTAGAAGCTGAGAAAAATGACAAAATATGGCAAGGAAATAGAACCTTTGTCATATAGATATGTAGAACTGAACTGTGACACTAAACTGAATGCTCCAGAAGGAAATTCTCCTTGAGATCCTTTAGAAAAGCCATTTACTAACACTTTGATTCTGCCTTCATGAATGTTAACACCGTAGGTTTGTCATTCCCTATATATTTGGTTTTCTTCTACATGGATATCTGTTATCTTGCTGCCTCACTTAGACAGTCGCTTATTTAAGAGTCGAGTCCATTTTTTTTGTTTTGAATTTATGCATTTTTAGTTTGAAAAGATTTAGGCTATAGAACAGCTGCAAAGATAGCACCATTAATAGATCTTTTGAAAAATGATTAGGAGTTTGAAACTTGGCAGATAAGTTGGCCCAGATATGGTTGAACAGAAGAATGCCATTTCTCCCTACTAAGTCATTACATTGCATTAACAGTGGTAACCTCAGGTGCACTCTGTCAGCTAAAGCAAAATAACATTAAGGAATGAATCATGAAGGGAAAATAAGATATATAAATTGTTTAAAATGTAAATTAAAAAGAAAAACATATCAAGGGTACAAATGCACAGACTCCATTCTCTTTAATATGTGTGGAAATTCTCTATGGAAGGCATATAAAAGTATTTGCTCATGCTTCTTTAACTGGTTTTCAAGCTGCCAGTTTATAATACATGAGCTTCCATCATCTTAGTTTATACAAAAACTATACTAAATTTCATTTGGCTAGATATGGAGATGCTAATGTGCAACATATGAAACAGAGGTTAGATATTTCTACTCTAACAATGAGCTTTGTCCTTTCTTCCTTTTCATTTTTCTTTTTGTTGGTCATGAGGCTTGAACTCAGGGCCTGGGCACTGTCCCTCAGATCTTTTGTTCAAGGCTAATTTCTATCACTTTGAGCCATAGCATCACTTCCAGTTTTCTGGTGGGTAATTAGAGATAAGAGTCTCACTCACTTTCCTGCCCAGGCTATCTTTGAACCATTATCCTCAGATCTCAGCCTCCTGAGTAGCTAGGATTACAGGTGCGAGAAACAAATGCCCAGCAGCTTTGCCCTTTTTTAACTCCAGAAGCAGCCCTGTTACCACTGCTACCTTCTTTGCAAGGTATTGGTCCTGGTCTTTCAGCAGAAAACTTGCTTCTCATGTCCATGATCAGAGTAATAATGAAGTTACCACAAAGATGACTTTAGCTGTAGCATGGAAACGCCAAGAGAAATATTTTGGGTGTGGATTTAGAAAGGAAATGGAGAAATGTAAGTATCAAGTTTCTAACTTGTACCATAGAGGAATTGGCTATGCTCTTGATAAGAGTTGCTTAATGTGTCAGCCAGAAAGGCCTGTTTTTAATCCAATGGTTTTCATTGAAAAACTGTCCCAACAAAACAAAGTGAACTTGACTAGTATCTAAGCCCAGGAGGTTAGTTAGCAAATGTAGGGTCCTCCTTACAGTTCTTTTATGTAGGGCAACCATATTAAAGCATTATTCAGACACCATATTCATTGTAAGGCCCATTATTCCATGAAAATATTGATAAAGACCAAAGAAATCAAAGTAGACAATTCACAGTGCCTTAGTAATCCATGATTTTTGTAACTGATAGGTACAACTTGCTTATAATAAAGGGCAAGGGTATAAATTCAAGCAAATGCATCATTATGCTAGGTTATAGAAATGTAAATAGAATTCCAATCAATGCATATGCTAATAACTGTCTTTACTTATTATTTCCCAAGTCTTGTCTTGATATGGGATGGCTATACATCTAGATAGAGCAGATTGCAAATTCCCTGTTTGATCTATTACTTTCCTGAAGACTAGAAAACCCTTCCCTCACCTTATCTCTTTGGTACTCTTAATTGTTCAGCTTGCCCAGGTGTATGTAAAGGATGAAGGAGAAATTTGAAATTCAAAGAATAAAGAGAGACTTTTTTCATTTTGTCTGAATTGCATGTTAAGGACAAGTGTACTAAAGTCCTTTAACTGGGCTGCCAAAGTGACTTGAGAGATAAAATTAATCTGTATGGCCAGAGATTAAATTGAGTGATTTCATATTTGTATTATTAGTTATTGCTCAAGAAAGGGCTTTCTAACAGAACATGATTGTGAATTTGTACAGATTCTCACATGGAAGAATGATACTTCTAATTAGGTACTTCAGCACGCTTAACTTCTAGTTTGGAGAGCTCTGGAATTTAAAAAGAACATTTCAGTTTGCTTGATACTACATTCCAGAATCACTTCCTTGTTCTAACACTGTGTTTATTTTAGAGCTACTTAGTATGGATAACTTTGCAATTTTCTGTCTGGCTATGCCAGTGATGTCACAAATCAGCCTGCATGTCTAGAATGTAGGAAGGGAGAAATGGACCTTGAACTCTAATGTACAAAAAAAAGAAATGTAAACGAAATATCCTGCCCAGTGACAAGTGAGCTGATGGAAATTCAGACAAAAGAGAATAAAAGCAAAGCAAAACAAAGGCAGATTGCACATATGTTGCATTTAAATAGTGCCCTCTGCCCCTGTATAGTGGTGTTATTATCCCTTGTGTCTACTTGATAGAGATGGGCAGTTATCCCTGGCAGTTCAGACATTGACGAAGACTCATGCCAAATGGGGAGAGTTAAAAACAAATTAAAAACAAGGTCAATAAGCAGAGAGAAAGGAAGTTAGAACATTTCACAATGTTAGGTAAATTAAAACATTGAAACATAGAGTAAATTTTCAAAGATTGGAAAATTAATACAAATTTAGGGCCGAAAGCAAAAGCAAAATCTATGTATTTAGAAGTAACTAGAGAAAGTGAAAAGGACAAGAGCCTTTTATGTGATTGGCATGAAGCCAGCCCATATTTCAACTCTTTTACTTTCCTTCCCTTTTCTTCTTCTTCTTTCTTCTTCTTCCTCCTCCTTCTTCTTCTCCTTCTTTGCTTCCTCTTCCTCCTCCTCCCCGCCTCCCTCCTTTGTGCTGATACTGGGGCTTGAACTCTGGGCCTATGTGCTTTTTATGTTCAAGGGCAGTGCTGTATCATTTGAGCCACAGCTTCACTTCCAGTTTCTTTGGTAGGTAATTGGAAATAAGCATCTCACAGAGTTTTCTTGCCCAGGCTGGTTTCAAATTTCAGTCTTCAGATCTGAGCCTTCTGAGTAGCTGTAGTTCTGTAGGATTACAGGCGTGAGGTACAGGTGCACAGCTGCCCTTTCATTTTTGATCTTGCTTTTGCTGTAGGCTATCCTTGGGGACCATCCTTCTGGCTAATGACAATTAGTGAATTTGGTCAACAAATTCACAATGATAGCTTAAAGATATAGTAAAAAGAACAAAGACTTGGTTGTCAGACAATCCCATGTTTCCCCTAGTTCATTTTTTGTGTGGTTTGGGGTAATTTACTTAAAATATATTATTTGGTGGGCTTCAAAAATGAGTATATCAATCACATTCACCACATTGTGTTTCTGTGAGAAGGTAATGCTTATGAAGAATCTAAAAAGTATACTGGATACAGTAGATGCTTAGTAAAAGAAGAAATTGACACTCATGCACTCTTTTCAAGACTATCTTTATAATTTCATATGAATCTGCAATGCATTGTATCTAAGGGATGTTATGTACATTTCAATTACAAGCCTTTTATGTGATTACCATTGCTGTCATTTGTTAACTTTATACAATATTCTGGGTTTCATATTAAGGACTATGACATAAGAGTTTTGTTTAGGTTCACAACAACCCTATGAGTTAGTATTTTCATTTCATGGAAGACGCCACTAATGAACAAAGAGATTACAAATAACTTTACCTGGGACATAGCACTAGAAAGTTGAATAGCCAAGGCTGTCAAGTCCTACTGCAATATTTTGATTTTAGGGGCTTAATATGCTGCTTATGGAAAAAGGCAATCCTGCCAAAGGGCATTAAAGTGCTAACCATTTACATTTGGAAAATAACTACTATATTCCTGCTTAGATGATCAGCCAACAAGATGACGAAGATTAAAGCCTGTAATAATGAAATTGCTACTGCTTTTTGAGTGACATGTCAGGTACCACCCTATACATTCTGCATACTTGATCCTATTTAATGTGTACCACAATTCTGTGATGTGAGGTTGATTTCATTCTTTACAGGCGAAAAGACAGATACATAGAGATGATTATCAAGTAACATGTTCAGCATTGTAAGATGAAAAATTTGTAGCTAGGATGAAAACGAATGGCTGTGTTCTAGGTTGTCATTGATTGGGCATCTTTCCCATGCATACCTGTGCAGAAGAGAGCAGTTCTGATCACTTCTCCCCTGAGTGCTCCTGGCTCAGCTGGGAAGTTCAAATTCAACTTTCAAAGCCATTTTCCATCAGTCTTCACTTGTATGAATCAGTGGGAGTATTCACTTGAAAGCAGCACTTTGGAAGTAACACCTTTAATGTTTTCAAAATCAGAAGGGAGTTTTGTGATGGTTTCTTTTCTCTCCTTTTTTGCCTTTTATTTTGGTATGAGTCTTACTGGGGGCAAAGCTGTACCGAGGACTAACTATAATATGACTCCATCCTCAATGATAATAAAATAACTAGTATGGTGGTTTTCAGGAAGTGATTTCAGTTTTACACTTTTGTTTGATTTTGGAAATTTACTTATTAAGTTTTAAATAAAAGTTTCCATAACCAACTTACTAGGTCAGAGTTCTTTATATATGAAATTCATATAATTTTTAAGGATTAAGGAACTACAAGAGGCCTAAAACTATTAGATATTAAGAATTCAATGATGGGAAATACAGGCTGTATTTCCTTTCTCATGCAGATTATTAGGTAGTAATAAGACCTACCTAGTTCAATTCCCCATTAATTAATTCATTCATTGACCAGGCATTTACTGGTTCTGTACTTTGTGCCAGTTACTGTGTTAGGTTTGTAGATAAAGGCAAATGGGAAGTTATATGTATTAAACACATATTTATGTGTCTAGCAGTATTTAACATATGTAACATGCATTAACTAATGGAATCATTCTAGCTATTTTTTTGAGATAGAAATTATTATTATCTTATTTGGGAGATGAGAGACTGAGTCACTAATAGGTCAAGTAACCTGTCTGGGGTCAAGGTAATAAAGACAGAATTTAACCTAAACAGTCATTTCAGAGCTTGAACTCTTAGCTACCAAGTTAAACTGCTTGAACGGAAACAGTCCCACCCTTTAAGGAGCTCAGAGTCTAGTAAAATGCACTATGCACTGTGATAGGGGATTTATAGAATTTCATAAGACTGGCAGGAGCTACATAATGAAGTTTTTCTGAATTGATATCTAATCTAAGACATAAAGGATGAGTGTGAAGTAACAAGACAAGGTGAAAATAGGATAAATGTGTCGGTAGGTGCAAGGAGGAGGCTTACTAGGAAGAGTTTCAAATTGAAGGAACATATACAAATGGGAATTAATTCATCATGACAGACATATTTGCGAAATGTTGGAAAATGATGGAGAATTAGTCAGATTTGAGATCATAAAATCTTATTTAGGTCATGTTAAAAAATTATACTTTATTTAAATTGCCACATGAATCCAAAGTTTAATAAATCTAAATACTTTTATATAATGGAATGACAATGCTTTCTATTCATTTACATTTCTAAATATTTCCTCTAGTAGTATTTTGAAAAATTGAATCGTAGACAAAGAAGAGAAGTTTGTAAATCCATAGTTGAATATATGATACACACATAAATTGTTTCTACTTACTTCTTAGAATTTTTTGCAGTGGTATTTATACGAGCTAATTGTTTCTGTGGCCCTAACTGCTAACTCTTGACTTTTATACCCTCCAAGTGCTATGATATATGGACATGTATATTTCTGGCTTAGGATCTAATTCTATTTTTTCTAAAATAACTCATATAATCTTTGTTCTTCCCATGTAAAAATTTTAATTTATAGGACATACTATGGTAATTGAATTATTTATATTTTGTTTTGTATGACATTTAAATACTTTCAGATTGTGATATCTTCATGTTGACAGCAAAGCATCCTAGAAAAAGAAGTGTTTAACTATATTAGTCTTATTATACAGATAATGTTCCTGGAATATAACAGAGTTTTAAACAGCTTGGATAAGACAGAGCCAGAACTCATTGTCTTGTTTCAGCCCTCCTGTTATGTAAGATGTTGCATATTGTATACATTTGTTCTCATACTTAAATGCATAATAAGCCAAAGTTAAAGCCAAGAAAGTCAAAATGTAGAACTCAAATAACTATGTAACATAATTGCCTGAATCTCATAGCTAAGGTCAGTATTACACATTGATCAAATAATTGGCTCAACAATGGCATCCTTGGGGGTATTCCTAAAAGATAGCCAGAACTGAATAACATGGGTGAGAATAGGAAATAAAAGGAAAATAATGTTGTATTTAGTCCACTTGAGTGAACTGAAGTCTTTAGAGAGCTATTCACTATTTACTTTAGGTATTTGTACCAAATTGTTGGGGGATAAATGCTGAAAGAATGTGTTGCCATGAGCACTACAGCATGCTGGTTGGGAAGATTTTATAGACAAACCCATGTTACTTCAGAGCTTACATTGTATATGTGTATATATACATATACACATAGGTACACTTTATAATTTAAATTTGCTGCATTTTCATGGTGACAGCAAAACAGCTCCTATAAAAAAAGGAAGTCTGCTCTCTTATCGTAGAATTTAGAAGAGAAACACTATCATAAAGTGGAGATAGCTATTTGATTTCTTACTTAGCCACAAAGAGTTACTGAGTATGGCCTTGACCATTACTTGTGTCTGCCAACTGGCAGTGTAAGGCTGCATGGGGACACGGTCTCCTTTAAGGACCAGTGGACTCATGCATGCTGCTTTGTATCTAAACCAATCTTTGTGTCTATGCCCTCAGAAACTTATCAGCACCACACCAGCTGTCAGAAGAGCTATAAAAAAGATATTGAAGTAGTTTGATCCTCAGGAGAAAGAATTTATTTCACTGTGAGTCAACTTGTTCCCCACACACACACCCCCACACACCTTTTTTCCCTTTACATTTCACAAACTTAGGGCCTTATAATTTCTCTTTTGTTGATGAATATGTAGTCAGTAGCAAAGTATGATGGAAAAACTGGCAGATCAAGAGCTCTGCCAGTCCTCCTCTCTCTGTGTGATGCTTGGAAGTCATTCAATTTCTTGTAGGCCTAATATCCAGTTTCCATACATAGAAATTGAGAACAATAGTTACTGTCTTCCAAGGTTATAGACACATAGAAATATTTGTGAAAGCATTTTGCAAACACTAAGCAACTATACAGGTGCAGATAATCTGGGACTTTGTTTCCCCATCTACAAAAAGAAATACATTGAAAATGATAACTACTAAGTGTAAATAGAACTCTAACATTTGATTACACTAAACATCATATAATTGTTCTTCTTTATTTAAGCAAAGACATATTAGCCTCTTTTTTTTTACCTAGAATGTACTGAAGAAAGGGAGAATATGTGAATTTGCTTATGTTCTCCAACTTTTCACCCCAGTAAGAATATCCATTATCAGAAATCCAATAATAACAAATGCTGGAGAGGACGTTGCCAAAAGGGAACCCTACTGCATTGTTGGTGGGAATGCAAACTTGTTCAACCCCTCTGGAAAGCAGTGTGGAGGTTCCTAAGAAGGCTAACCACAGAGCTCCCCTACAACCCAGCAGCCCCACTTTGGGGCATCTACCCAAAAGTCTACAAGCAAGACCACACTAAAGCCACCAGCACAACTATGTTCATCACAGCACAGCTTGTCACTGCTAAAACACGGAACCAACCTAGATGCCCCTCAGTAGACAAGTGGATCAGGAAAATGTGGTACATATTCACAATGGAATTCTATGCCTCTATCAGAAGGAATGACACTGCCCCATTCGTAAGGAAATGGAAGAACTTGGAAAAAAAATCATATTAAGTGAAGTGACCCAGACACAAAGAAATATAAACCCTATGGGGAATACCTAGTACATGATTAGGTGAGTCATGGTAGAAGATCAAAATACCCCAATAGCTACACCCATATGACCACATAAGATTATGCCAAGTGAAATTAACTTCACGTTATGGAAACAAGAGATATACCACTGTTGTAATTATTTTCAACATGCCATGTGAAACCATACCTTTTTTTCTTGTCTGTTTGTTTGTTTGATGGTTTTGTTTAGTTTTGTTGCTCTTGTATTCCCTTCAATGATTGTACCCCTGCTACCGCTATATCTCATCTGAGTACCCTGGATACTGTGTATGTGGGTATTAATAGTGGGGAAAGAACAGGAATATCAAAATTGAGAGACAAAGGACAAAAAGACAAACCATTCCAAAAGCAATACTTACAAAACCATTTGGTGTAAACCAACTATACAACTCTTGGGGGGAGAAAGAAAGGGGGAGGGGGGAGGGGGAAAATGAGGGAGGAGGTAACAAGTTGAACAAGAAATGTACTCACTGCCTTACATATGAATCTATAGCCCCTCTGTACCACACTGTGATAATTAAGAAAAAAGTTTAATAAAAAAAAAAGAAGGGCTGGGAATGTGGCCTAGCGGTAGAGTGCTCACCTAGCATGCATGAAGCCCTGGGTTTGATTCCTCAGCACCACATATGCAGAAAAAGCCAGAAATTGTGCTATGGCTCAAGAGTAGAGTGCTATGAGGAAGCCAGGGACAGTGCTCAGGCCCTGAATCCACTCCCCAGGACTGGCAAAAAAGAAAGAAAGAAAGAAAGAAAGAAAGAAAGAAAGAAAGAAAGAAAGAAAGAAAGAAAGAAAGAAAGAAAGAAAGAAAGAGAGAGAGAATATGTGAATTTTCTCGTGTTCTCCAATTTTTTAAGGGAAACTATTCTAGGATGAGAAGCAGAGAAATTAAATTCACAAAAGAAAAGTGTAAGTAGATGGACTAGTGGATTACAGATTTAAGCACTGAAGAATAGAAGTGAGGAAAAAGAGAAACAAACAAACCCCAAACCAAAACAAAGCACAACTTCCTGTCTCTTTGCTGTAGAAACAAATATGACACATCTAAGGAAAAAGGAAGAAAAGCTTGCAAATGCCCGGGTGATGAGAGTAATTTATGAGCCTCTACTATAGTAACAGAGACTCAAGAAGGCTGGTAAGATATTGCATAGAAGTTAGTGGAGATGGATTCTTCCAGGCCACAGAACCTGGATACAGACTTCAGTCACAGCCTGTCTGATACTGCAGCTATGTAATGAATGGAATCTCTAATGGCATGAGAATTAGCTGTTTTAAGTCACCTTGCAAGTGGATGGAGTATTCATACCTGCCATGGAAATATAAATAGAAGGGGATGGCTTCCTGCCATAGCATTTGCTCAGGGACCTGTGGATAGTGGAAGATAGACTGTTGGACTTTACCTGAAAAAAATAGTGTGAAAGAATAGTCATGCAGAATTAATTGAGGTCACTTTGTTTGTCAAAAGGCAAGCAGGAGGAAAGTGGAGGGAAAGAAGAGGAGAGGTCAGATTAGGTAACCTCATGGGTTACTGTAAGGACTTTAGCTTTCAATCTAGCTGACATAAAAGGGTAGTGGAAGGTTCTAAGAAAAACAGTTGTACATAATTTACATTTTAAGAGAATCATCTTATAATATGATAAACACACAGAAGGTTCACAAGAGATATTTTGAGAATAGTTAAAAGATGACTGTCCCTGATATCTGCTTCTAAGACCACAATATTGTTATCCTCAAATATTATACAGGTACAAGAACAATTAATTTGGAGGGTTATAAGGGGATGTAATTTATAGGCTAGGTTGGAAATTGCTTTACATAAATCATGACCATTTTACATTAACAAAAATACTCATTGGCAACAATGAACTGAGAGGGGCATTGGGAGACATAGTCAAACTGTGTGCCAAGGCAGAACAGAAAATTGTTCTTGAGGCTACTGTTTATAATGTAACCAGTGCTAGCCTCAAATTCACTGTCTTTCTGCTTCTGCTTCCCGGGCTGGGTTTAAAGATGTGAAGTACTATATATGGTGAAAAAAAAAGTTTCATGAGCATCTAACCTAGAGAAAGTCTGACTAGTATAGATTTGCAGAAAAAATGAAAGTGAGGTATTAGAGTATATATGAAGATCCATTTCATGAATTTTCTTAGTACTTTCCATCAGTTCATTTGCATCCTATGACCTTACATGAATTACTCTACAATACTAAATGTGTTCCTGGGCTTTGGAGGTGAAGGTTATAGAGAAATTTCTTGGCTTTATTTAGGCATGATTGTGCCTAGTAGGCCTTTCAAAGCTAAAACAGGAGTCAAAATGATATGTGTTCAGTTTTTCTGGATTGTAGACTACCATTTGCCATTGATGAAGTTATTTTTCTTTGAACTTAAATTATATTTTTCATTTTTAACTTTAATTCATACAAAAAAATAAAACGTACATTGCTTTCCTGTAGCTTAGGTTCCAATAAGTAGTTTAATCATACAATTTGCTTAAGTAGATGATAACTGCAGTAATGATGAGTTTCAATAAAACGTTTTCTTTTTTAAAAAATTATTTATATATATATTTATTATCAAACTGAATTACAGGGAGGGTACAGTTTCATAAATTAGGCATTGGATACATTTCTTGTACTGTTTGTTACCTCGTCCCTCATTCCCCACTCCCCCCTTCCCCTTTCCCTCCCCCCCATGAGTTGTTCAGTTCATTTACACCAAACAGTTTTACAAGTATTGCTTTTGTAGTTGTTTGTCTTTTTTTACCCTGTGTCTCTCGATTTTGGTATTCCCTTCCAATTTCCTAGTTCTAATACCAGTATACCCGGTTTCCAATATACTCAGATAAGATACAGAGAAAGTGTAGGTACAACCACAGGAAGGTGATACAAGAATATCATCAATAATAGAGGCTACAATTACATATGGCATGTTGAAAGTAGTTCCAACAATCGTTTCCATAACATGGAGTTCATTTCACTTAGTATTATCTTATGTGTTCGTAAGGGTATAGCTATTGGGTTCCTGTGATCCTCTGCTGTGACTTGCCTAAACCTGTGCTAATTATTCCCTATAAGGGAGAACATAGAGTCCATGTTTCTTTGGGTCTGGCTCACTTCACTTAGTATATTTTTTCCAAGTCCTTCCATTTCCTTACAAATGGGGCAATGTCATTCTTTCTGATAGAGGCATAGAATTCCACTGTGTATATGTACCACATTTTCCTGATCCATTCTTCTACTGAGGGGCATCTGGGTTAGTTCCAGATTCTATCTATGACAAATTGTGCTGCGATGAACATTGTTGTGCTGGTGGCTTTAGTGTGATTATGTTTGTGGTCTTTTGGATAGATACCCAAAAGTGGGGCTGCTGGGTCATAGGGGAGTTCTATGTTTAGCCTACTGAGGAATCTCCATACTGCTTGCCAGAGTGGCTGAACCAGTTTACATTCCCACCAACAATGGAGTAGGGTTCCCTTTTGGCCACAGCCCCTCCAAAAATTGTTATTGTTAGTTTTCTTGATATAGGACATTCTTACTGGGGTGAGATGGAATCTCAATGTTGTTTTGATTTACATTTTTTTATGGCCAGTGATGTAGAGCACTTTTTCATATGTCTCTTGGCCATTCTCATGTCCTCATCAGAGAAGTCTCTTTTTAAGTCTCTAGCCCACTTGATGACGGGGCTATTGGTTCTTTGCGGTTTTGTTTTGGAGGAAGGTAATTTTTTTAGTTCTGCATATATTTTAGATATGAGGCCTTTGTCCGTTGAATGGCTGGTAAAGATCTTCTCCCAGTCTGTGGGCTTTCTGTTTATCTTGCGAGCTATGTCCTTTGCCTTGCAGAAGCTCTGCAGTTGGATGCAGTCCCATTTGTCCAACCTTTCTTTGATTTGTAGCCTCTCTGGGTCCTTGTTAAAGAAGTTCCGTCCTGTGCCAAGGAGCCCAAGTGTGTCTCCTACTCCTTCGATTAGAGTTTTCAGGGTGTCTGTTTTGATTTCTAGGTCTTTGATCCATTTGGAATTGATTTTGGTGCAGAGTGATATATAAGGATCTAGTTTTAGTTTGTTGTATGTGTTGAATCAGCTTTGCCAGCACCATTTGTTAAAGAGGCTATCTTCCTTCCAGACTATTGTTTTAGCTCCTTTATCAAAGATTAAGTAGGCATAGTTCTGTGGGTTCATTTCTGGGTCTTCACTTCTGTTCCATGGGTCCTCAGGCCTGTTCCGGTGCCAATACCAAGCTTTATAATACAGCTTGAAGTTGGGTATTGTAATTCCTCCAGCACCGTTCTTTCTGCTTCGGATTGTTTTTGCTATTCTACGTCTTTTATTGTTCCATATGAATTTCTAGATTGCTTCCTCTATTTCATTAAGGAATGGTGTTGGGATATTAATGGGTATTGCATTGAATTTGTAGATAACCTTTGGCAATATTGCCATTTTGTTATATTAATCCTCCCAATCCAGGAGCATGGGAGGTTTTTCCATTTCCTTAGTTCTGCCTTAATTTCATTTTTCATGTTTTTAAAGTTCTCATCGTAGAGGTCTTTCACTTCTGTGGTTAAGGTTATTCCTAGGTACTTTATGTTTTTTCAGGTTATTGCAAAAGGAGTTGTTTTCCTGATTTCAGCCTCAGTCTTTGGGTCTTTAGCATAGAGAAAGGCCGTTGATTTTTGAGGGTTTATTTTATATTCTGCAACTTTGCCAAAGTTTTGGATCAGCTCTAGTAGCTTGGTGGTAGAGTCTATGGGGTTCTTTAGGCCTAGGATCATGTCATCTGCAAAGAGAGAAAGTTTTACTACATCTTTTCTTTATTTGGATCCCCTTTATATTTTCTTCTTGCCTAATTGCTCTGGCTAGGAATTCTAGTACGATGTTGAAGAGAAGGGGAGAGAGTGGACATCCCTGTCTTGTTCCTGATTTTAAAGGGAATGGCTTTAGTTTTTCACCATTTAGAGTTATGCTTGCTGTTGGTTTGAAATAAACTCCCTTGATTATATTCAGGAATGTTCCCTGGAATCCCTGTTTTTCCAGGGCTTTTAGCATAAATGGGCGCTGGATTTTATCGAACACTTTTTCCGCATCCAGTGATATAACCATGTGGTTCTTTACCTTGCTCCGGTTGATGTGGTGGATTACAATAATTGGCTTGCATATATTGAACCAACTTTGCATCCCTGGGATGAATCCAGTTTGATCGTGGTGTATGATTTTTTTGATGACCTGTTGAAGTTGATTGGCCAGTATTTTCTTGAGAATATTTTCGTCTATGTTCATCAGGGAAATCAGTCTATAGTCCTGTATCCATGATGATTCCCTGCCTGGTTTTGGGATGAGAGTTATACTGGCTTCATAGAATATGTCTGGTAGTGAACGTTCTTTCCATTTCATTGAAGGGATTGAGAAATATTGGTGTGAGTTCTGTTTTGAGGCCTTGTAGAATTCTGCAGTGAATCCGTCTGGACCTGGACTTTTCTTGGATGGAAGATCACTTATTGCCGTTTCTATTTCAATACTGGATACGGTTCTGTTTAGAAGGCTTAAATCTTCATGGTTGAGTTTGGGGATATTTTTTCTAGAAAATTTTTTTCTAGAAAATCATCCATTTCTTCCAAGTTCCTGAATTTGTTGGCATAAAGGTTTGGAAAATAGTCCCTTATTATGGTCTGAATTTTGGTTGTTTCTATGGTGATGTTAACTGATTCATCTCTTATCTTTTTTATTTGAGTGTGCTGCCTTCGTTTTTTGGCCAGGTTTGCTAGGGGTCTGTCTATCTTGTTGATTTTTTCAAAGAACCAACTTTTTGTTTTGTTGATTTTGATTGTTTTGTCTCTAATTGATTTAATTCTGATTTGATTTTAATTCTTTGTTTCCATCTATTGACTTGGGGTTTGGCTTGTTGTTCTCTTTCAAGGAAATTAAGGTGCTTCCTTAAATTATTGAGCTGCTGTTTCTCCAGTTTGTTGGTGTATGCATTCAGAGATATAAATTCTCCTTTGAGTACTGCCTTTGCTGTGTCCCAAAGGAGCTGGTACTTTGTGTCCTCAACTTGGTTGAGTTCCCTAAACTTTTGAATTTCCATTTTAATTTCTTCAATGACCCACTGATGGTTCAGCAGCGTATTGGTTAGTCTCCGTGAACTGTAGGATTTTCTGTGGTGGCTGTTTGAGTTGAGCTCTAATTTTATTCCATTGTGGTCTGAGAGAATGCAGGGAAGGGTTTGGTACTTCTGAATTTGTACAGATTTTCTTTGTGCCCTAAGATGTGATCTATTTTGGAGAATGTTCCATGTGCTGCTGAGAAGAATGTGTATTCTGTTGTTGCAGGGTGGAATGTTCTGTAGATGTCGATTAAGTCTAGTTGGTCTATGCAGTTGTTTAGTTCTGTGGTTTCTTTGTTCAGTTTTTGGCTTGTTGATCTGTCCAGAGGTGATAGTGGAGTGTTAAAGTCCCCAACTATCAATGTTTTTGGGTCTATGAGTGTTTTTAGAGTCAGTAGTGTTTGTTTGATGAAGTTGAGTGCTCTTGAATTTGGTGTGTAGATATTTAGGATGGTTATATCTTCCTGTAGGAGAGATCCCTTTACTAGTATGTAGTAACCTTCTTTTTCTCTTCTTACCTTTTTTAATTTGAAGTCGATTTTGTCTGATAGTAGGCTTTCAACTCCATCCTGCTATGGGGGCCATTTGCTTGATATATTTGATTCCAGCCTTTCTCTTTTAGAAAATGTTTATTTTGCTGGTCAGATGAGTTTCTTGGAGACAGCAGAAAGATGGATCTTGATTTTTGATCCAACTTATGAGCCTATGTCGTTTGATTGGAGAATTAAGTTTATTAATGTTGAGAGTTAGGATTGAGAGCTGATCATTTGTTCCTTTCGTTATCCCTATCTTGTTAAAGGCTGAGTCTTCCCATTTGTTGATCTGATATTCTGGTTTACTATTTCGGGTTTATTTCTCTGTCTGCATTGGGATCTTGATTATTTTCCCTGTATAGTACATCTTTGAGGATTTTTTTGTAAAGCTGGTTTGGTGGAGATAAATTGTTTCAGTTTTTCCTTACTGTGGAAGACTTTTATTTGACCTTTGGATATGAATGAGAGTTTAGCTGGGTACAGAATTCTTGGTTGGTCGTTATTTTTATATAGGGTTTGGAATACCTCATTCCAGGCTCTCCTTGCTTTCATGGTTTCTGCTGAGAAGTCTGGGGTAATTCTGATTGATTTTCCTTTATATGTGATTGTTTTCTTCTCCCTAACAGCTCTAAGGATTCTTTCCTTGGACTCTATTGATCCTGCTTTGATCACAATGTGTCGGTGCGATGTCCTATTCTGGTCTGGTCGGTTTGGGGTTCTAAATGCTTCTTGTATCTGTATAGGCCTATCCTTCTGGATATTTGGGAAGTTCTCAGCTAATGTTCTGTTAAATGGGTTGCCTATTCCATTAACTTCCTTCTCCAGATTTTCCTCAACACCTATTGTCCTTAAATTGGGCTTTCTGATTGTATCTTGAATCTCCTGGATCGATCTGTTTTGTCAATTGGATTGGTTTTGTTTTGCTTTTTTATCTTTCTACATAGATAATAGGGAATCTTCAGCTCCTGAGATTCGATCCTCTGCTTCAGTTAGTCGGGACTGTAGGCTAGCTACTTGATTTCGAATCTCTTTTCCTTCTGACTGGTCTTTCCTGATGATTTCCATGTCCTCGCTATAATTA
Source organism: Perognathus longimembris pacificus (assembly GCF_023159225.1). NCBI lineage: Eukaryota > Metazoa > Chordata > Mammalia > Rodentia > Heteromyidae > Perognathus > Perognathus longimembris. Next base: position 22,710,680 of record NC_063188.1, read on the forward strand.
TCTCTTAGGTCCTGCATGGACTTCTTTACTTCATTAACTTCATTAATTTGGTTTTGAGTGCTGTCTTTCAAATCTTTTATCTGGGTAGTTATCTTTTCATTTGACTCTTGAAGTTAATTTATCTTTCTATTTGTGGAGGCCATGACATTCTCCATTCATTTTTGCTTTGCCTCCACATGCTCTAGAATAATTGACTGAAGAGATTCAAACTTTTCATTTATCATGTTTATCAGTAAACTTTGTAGAGCATTTTGAGGGTTCTCTTCTATGTCTTTGATTGACTGCTCTGTTTCCTGCTTGTTTTGAGTGGGAGATAATACTCCATTGTTTGCCATCTTTTTTGTGTTTCTTCTGCTCATTTGGATAGGGAATGCCAATCTACAAGCACCTGTGAGCACCGTTTAAGACCCAAAGCAGATCTTACCAAGCACCGTTGTTTAAATCTTAGAAGTTCACAATTACATATGGATACCTTTTGTACCTGTGCATAAAATTATATTTGGTGTTCTTAAAGAATACAATTTCTATATAACAATCAATCCTGAGCCCTGTGTTCAGTAGTTACTTATTTACTGTTACAACCCTATGAGCAATTCTTGTTCTTATATTAAGTTCTTTTTGGACTTGCTTTCTCTATGAACCCCTTTGATTCACTCAGAATAAGCAGGGATACCCTCTATCCAGTAACCAGGAGTCAGTGGAATCTGGAGGTCCTAGAAGTAAGTTAGGAGGGTAAGTTAAAGGTAGTAAAGAGAATAGAGTAGAATATATGGTGGGGTGATGATTTTGGTTTAGTTGCAGTGACGTGGAAATGTGGAGGAGGGTAGAATCAGTAGAAAGAACAAGGTTAAAATGATAGACAATGGAGAGTTAGCAGTAAAGAGTGGAGGTGTTATTCCTAGGAAAGTAATTTTTAAAGAAAGAGAATGCAAAGAGAGAAATAAAGAAAAAATACTGGAAGATGGATGCACCTAACAGAGAAAAAACATTTTAAAAAATAAAAAGGAAAAGAGAAAAAAATCAGGAAAAAAAGAACAAACAACAAAAAACAAACAAAAAAGAACTTGATAGAACCAACGGGTAAAAATGGAAAACAAAAACAAACCAATGACGTTTCAGAAATGAAAATATAAAGAAAAAAAAAGAAAGCTTAAAAAGCGTTTGAGAAAAAATAAAAAAATAAAAAGGAGTCTTCCTTGTTTGGGTGGGCTTTCTACAGTCTCTGGTTTCCTTGCGATGGTCTGCAGTATATTCTGCCACTTGCCTGGTTTGACTTGCTTTCAGTTCACAGTGGGTGGATCTGCTCTGACCCTCTTCCCCTGTGAGTGAAATCCTGGGGCTCTGTGGTTCCCACAGCTTGAGGTAAGACTTGGGCATCCTCTGTAGATGGGGACATGAACAGTCTTGCGAACCATGGCTCCACCTGTCTGCTGTAGGGTCGCTGCCTTTAATGCCTGGCTTTGAATAGCCTGTGGACTCAGCAGGACGGGGCGCCTCTGGTCTGGTTTACTCAGCTGAGGCTTGCTTTCCTGGGGGATGTTCCTCCCTCCTGGGTGGGGCGGCCTCCTGGGTAGAGTAGGGTATGGAATTCAGCTCCGTTTTGGGCTGGGAATTGGGCTTCTAAATGGAACCTTTCTCTGTCTCAGGAACTGTTTCTTCTCCCGTGTGGCTGTTTTGTGCCACCGGTATGGTAGCTGCTCGCCACTTTTGCTTTTAATTGAGGAATTCCAGCAGTCTGGGCAGGCCACCTCTAGCTGAGCCAAGGCCCAGGACAACCCCCCCTCCTGGGCAGGGGGGGTTCTCCTGGGTGGAGCTGGCTCTCAATGGTCGGTCCCTCTTGCCCTTCTCAAAGATGGCCGCTTTGGCCTCGCTTTCCACAGGCGGGCTTTAGCTCCAGTCTGGTCTGACCCTATGCCAGTGGCAAAGATGGTGCTTTGCTCTGGCGGTGGGGGAAGAGCTGCTCTGTGGGCGCAAGTGAGAGTGTCATTCGTGGGGGTACTCATGCTTTCTCTGCGATTTCGGCCTGTCTGTGCTCAGCCTGTGATCTGTCTCTACGCTGCTCTCTGGAGGATTTCTCCCTGGTCTCTGTTGAGAGCTTTAGCTACATGGAGTGCGGGGTGCTGTGCTGGTGCTGGCACTGGCGTGGCGGTGGGACGCCGCCAGGAGATCAAATCTGAGTTTTCAGCCAAGAAAAGTCAATTTTTCCTTCCTGGCCAGAATCCCTGAACTGTTAGAACTTACTTTTGCTGTCTTTCTAGGGGTAAAAGTTTCTGTTGGATAGGAAAACTGCGATGTCGGAGTTAGCTCAGCTAGGGCTCTGCTGCTCCTCTGCCGTCTTCCCGGAAGTTCTGTTTCTAAAATGTTGTTTTCATGCAATATGTTCTCTAGCAATCCCATAAGCTAAAATTATATATAACATTTTTGCATCCCAGAGAAAGAAGTGGGACTCCAAATTTTGAAAATATTGCATAAGAATGATATTCATTGTCCACAGCAATTGAAAAAAGGCAGTCAATAAGGAGAGCAGCCAGTAATGTCAGTTTGTACTGACAAAGACACTTAACTCCTCCTTATTAACTGCATTTAGATAGGAAAGAAAACTAGCTTCATAAATTGCTTAGTGTACTTTAAAATTACTTTCATCTGATAAAAAGTAAATATGGCAATCCCTTAAGGAATAATTTTTTAATTAGAAAAAAAGGAGTGAAAAAGCAGTACTTAGCTAAAATGGATTATTTTCTGTAGATATTCATTAGACATGAAATTCAGAGTCTAAGTTACAGGGCATTTCTATCAGTGGTTCTGTTATTTAGGTAACAGCAATCATATTGGAGAATGAGACTGATAATGTTTTGAGAAGACTAAAGAGAAAAATAATCTTTCTTATTTTGTATGTTCCCAACCTGGTAAGGAGGAGAGTGAGAATGGAGAAAAAACTGTCTCAACATTTCACAGAAAATCTCAATAATGAAAGATAAGCAGTCAATGAAGGTAAGGAATCAGGCAAGTCATAGATTTCTCAATTTTTGTCTATAGTGGAAAGTGGTGGGTCCCCCTGAGATCTGCCATCACGCAGGCAGTCCCCAGGCACGGGCCGTGAGCTGCGTGATGCAACCCGGGAGGAAGCAGCTGAGGTCTGAGCACGACTGAGGTGCAGCGTCCCTCAGCACAGAACGCCACTGCTCATTCCTGTCGGCATCTGGCCAGGACAGCCCAGCGGAAAGGCCTTCCTGCTTCTCACTAGCTCCCAGCCCCTCCACCCTGGCCTCCACCCCACTCCCTGTCACTTTTTCTTAATCACCGCTAAGTCTCCCCCCGCCCCAAGGGCTGCCCACATGGAGTTTCCAGTCTGTCTCGTGTCTGCTTCCTTCTCCCCCCGCCCCCACCTGCCCTCCTCGAGCCATCTCCAGATGAGTCAGGATCAGCCTCGGCCTGACCCACACGGTCATACTGTCGCTTCTACCTGTCCCTTTGCGCGCGCGCGCACACACACACACACGGCACGCTGGCGCATACCATGTGTCAAGAGGAAAACAGTTTCTTGTGACGTTGAGCAGAACAGCCCTGGATGCTGTTACAAATGCAAGATGTGCCCTCAGGTGAGCCTGCCCCTCGTCAGTTGACAGTACTTCAGAGAAATTCAAACAGAAGGTCACCTGTTCTCATTCCTCTCTCCCTGTACTTCCCTTCTTCCCCCCCCCCCAAGAAAAAATAAAAACACTAGAATTAAAAGAAAAAAAAAAGTGGTGGGTGTGGAACTTTAGCATCCAAGATATAAATGGCTTACTTTTGAAGCTACAAAAATGAGTAGATTCAGAGACCTTTTCGCCTTTTATGGGTATATATAAATTGAATATGGTAAAGGGTTTCATTATGAGATTCTCATACAATGTCTTTTCATCCCACCCCTTAATTGCTTTCTTCCTGCTCTCTCTTTTCCCTTTTCCCTCTCTAGAATCCTCTCTACTTACATGAGCTTTTTTTTTGCTTTCCTCCCAACTTCCACAGTTGAGGGAAAACATGCTATTCGCTTTTGTGTGATTAACGTATTTCTCTTAAAATGATGATTTACAGCTGGGAATATGGCCTAGTGGCAAAAAGTGCTTGCCTTGTTTACATGAAGCCCTGTTTGATTCCCCAGCACCACATATATAGAAAATGGCCAGAAGTGGCACTGTGGCTGAAGTGGTAGAGTACTAACCTTGAGTAAAAAGAATCCAGGGACAGTGCTCAGGCCCTGAGTCCAAGGCCCAGGACTGGCAAAAAAAAAGATGATTTACAATCCCATCTATATTCCAGAAAACATCATAATTTCATTTTTCTTCATGCCTGTTGTGTATATCCACACATTCTTCTTCATTCATACATTGATGGGTATGCAGGCTGGTTCTACAATTTGGCCATTGTGAGACGTTCCATAATAAACATAGACACACAGATATCTGGATGACTTTGGGTCTTTGAGTATACCCACAGGTGATATGACTGGATCATATAGGGGTTGTACTTTTAATTTTTTGAGGAATCACCAGATTAGTTTTCTACAGCCTAGTACGTGTTAGAAGGTAGAACTTAGGATCTCTCCTGAAGTCCAAACAAAAACTATACTTTACTTAAATAGTGTATCAAGATTTCAAGAAAATGAATAGTCTCCTGGATTTTTTGTTTCTTTTATTTAATCTTGCTCCACTCTTATTTCCTTTAGGATTTTAATTCTAGCAATTGTGTTATCTCTTTATGTAAGAAGTCAATGATTTCTTTTTCATACCTCTTACATCCTGAAGAGAATTAAAAAGCAGGCTATACTCCAGAAATAATGACTGTTCTGTAAGAGTAATTACCCAAACTTTAGTCATCGATCTCAATATGATCAAAATAATCTCTAAAGCAGAAATAGCAGATATTTAATAGCTTTGATACCATGCCTTCATTAAGGGAAATTACAAATTAATCATGGGATACAAGCTGACTCTGGAATTAGCTTTCTTTTGAATCTTAGCATTCCTTCACAACCACCAGGACATAATTTCAACTTCTATAGAATGTAACTTCTGTGCCAGTTAAGCTGTAGAAAGTTTGCTTTGAGAACCCCAGTGAACCTTCTTACATACGGAAAACTTTGCAGAGGTTATTTCTTTCTGGAACAAAAGAAAAATATTCCTGTTCTTGAAAAGTTCAAATTTAAGTTCTGATTTCAAAGACCTTTGTACATGCTGAATATGAAAAAAGGGATCTTGGTTTTACCGGAACTTGTTGTCCCATTTTCTTAATATTCTCACTTAGTAAATGTTCTATGGTTTGTTTATGGTATGCTCCCCCAAGCTGCATGGGGTGGAATGTTGGTCTTCAGTAAAGGTAGTGATAAAGGTAGTCCAATCTTTGTGAGGTGAGATCTATGTGATTAGGTTATTGAGGACATTTTATTCAGAGTGGATTATTGTACTTTTTGAAGAAACCTCAGTTAGTTGCAGAGAGCAACCTATATGTGGCTTCCTGTTTTGCAATGTGATCTCACTCATTCACATATACCATGCTGGCATCTATCAAGGTGGCTCTCTAGATCAAAGCCATACCAGTGCTGTTCTCCTCTGTCACTTCAACTCTTAGTTAAATCTCTTGTTTATAAAGCATCCAGTCTCAATTATTTTGTTATACAACAGAGAATGGACTAGTGCAACATTTATTTCAGAATAGTATTATATATTGGAAAAAGTACAAAAAATATTATATCATAAAATTACTAAAAAGTTCAAAAATATTTCTCTATATATCAATGAACAGTTCTTGTTCAGTTTTCATGACACTTCAAGCAATTACTGACCAAATCATTATTACTACTTCAAAACATTTAAAGAATTGAAAGGAATAACAATTAAAATTTGTAACCCTGGAGGTCTTATTTTTTTATGAAAATGTACTTTTCTTAGAAAATTCCTTACTAGTGTGTGTGTTTAGAAATTTTAATTCAAGAATACACTGAAAAAACAGCATGCTGCAAAGTATTACCATTAATATTTTTGATTGGCGTCATTTTCAGTTTACACCCTCCAATTAAGTTCGTTAGCTTTGTAGGAAAGCTGTTCCATCTTTTCTATGTGCCATATTGAATTACATTGTAAAGTTAAATGTTTTTGTGTCTTTCTGTTTCTGTAGTATTTACAAACAGAATTTTCCTTTTCAGGCTCCATTTCTTTTATCTTTAAGTATTTGTAAAAACAAGTTTTAGGGGCTGGGAATATGGCCTAGTGGCAAGAGTGCTTGTCTCATATACATGAGGCCCTGGGTTCGATTCCTCAGCACCACATATACAGAAAATGGCCAGAAGGGGCACTGTGGCTCAAGTGGCAGAGTGCTAGCCTTGAGCAAAAGGAAGCCAGGGACAGTGCTCAGGCCCTGAGTTCACAGCCTAGGACTGGCCAAAAAACAAAAAACAAAAAAAAAAACAAACAAGTTTTAATTTCCCATGTCACTTTATGTGACTTTATTAGTATTACCCTTTCTGTCACTCTCCAACTCTCCTCTCATCACTCCTTTTCAAACCAATCTCAGCTGCTTTGACTGGACTCAACCACCACACCTCTAACAGCTCAGCTCACCTGCATCTCACTTCCAACAAGCACACACACAAGTAGTCTCCTTTCCTTCTCCTATGGAGAAAAGTGCTAAGAGAGAAAGTTGTCTTCCCTCTTATCTCCCAATTGTCCTATTCCTCTGTGTCTGGTTCACTGTGCATCTGTGGATTGGACAGCCACCCCCAGAAGACTAAGCTCCCTTTCTCCCTCTCACCCTCTTCTCCCTTTCCTTCCCTCTCTCCCACCCTCACTATGAAAGAGCACACGAAAACACATGTTACATCATCGACACGGTGGATATATGTTCATTACCCTGTGTTCCCTTCAGAAAGGAAGGGGGGGGGGGACTAATTCTTCATGGCCAGAGATCCAGAGATGTCACAGACAATGATGAGGTACATCCCTGGCCTTGTTTTCTCTTGAATCAGATCTTCACCAGCCCTCTTCCTTTCTTGGGTCGGCTGGCAGCTTAATTGCTCTTCATCCCATGCTGGCCACGGCGTTTAAGACTCTTCTGGGCTGATCTCTGGACCTGGAAGGGCAACAGGAATTGTTAGGAAGGCACTGGATGGAGAGAAGAGGGTGGAAGGGAGATGGGAATAAGGAATACACAGAAGGGGTGAGGACTGGGAATGCTTTCTGGCAAGGAAAGTCAGAAAGCATCTTTGGGAAGACATCAAGGGGAACAAGTGGTAAACATGGAGTGGGTCACCTCACCTTTCCTTTACGTCTAGAACTCGAAAACTCCCTTCTTGTTTGATTTTCCTCGCCAGAGTAAGGTCCTTTTGCGTGGAGACTTCTTTTGCGGCATCACGATTCTGGCCATGGTTTCTTGTTCCTAGTCTTCAGCAGTCTGACCAACAGGCCTTAGAACACCCAAAGATTTGCCCTTTAAGATGGAGTACCCAGGCCTTTTATAATTGTTAGATCAGTGAGTCACTCCCAGCCAGCCAATCACTGGCCAGGGAGGGGTGTACACATCACAAAGCATCACTCCTCTGCGGGGTGGAGTGGGAGTAAGAGGAGTGAGAGAGAAAAAGGGGTGAAAATTGAGGATGAACACCACTAGAAATTGCAGTTGGAGAAACAGAGAACTGCTTTGTACTGCTTTAGGACTGCCTTAGTACTTTTCTACTTTTTAACCATACTGTGGCTCGAACTCAGGTACTAAACACCTTTGGGTAGCCTTTTCTGCTCGACGAGTATTCTACCACTTGAACCATGGCTCTACCATCAGCTTTTTGGTGGTTAATAGGAGGTAAGTATATCATGAACTTTCCTGCCTCAGCTGGTTTTTAAACAGTATTACTCTCATATCTCAGCCTCCTAACTATCTAGGATTACAGATATGAACCACAGGCACTGGCCTTAGGACCACTTTATTTAAAACAAAAATAAGCCAGGCACTAGTGGCTCAAGTCTGTTGTCCTAGCTACTCAGGAGGCTGAGATTTGAGGATCACGGTTCAAACCCTGCCTAAACAAGAAAGCACCAAAATCACACACACACACACACACACACACACACACACACACACACACACACACACACACTTAAGGTGGGAGCCGGCTACTCATGTCTGGTTTACTGAGCTTCTTGTCAATTGTTGGACAGTCACCCCCAGGGACTCACCTCCCTTCCTTCCCACTCTCCCCCTTCTCCCCTTCCTTCCTTCTCCCCACCATCACAGAGCACACAGAAATACCTATCACATTATTGAGGTGGGTTTTATTTCCTCACTTTCTGTCCCGTTGGCAGGGGACAACCAGACCACTTGCCAGCGGCCAGGGGTACAAAGACCTCACAGGTGCTACTGAGGTGTGTTTTGGCCCTGGCTTTCCTTTTACAGACTCCTCGTTTCCTCGGTAGAGACAGAGGAGGTGGTGGAGCTCTCTTCACTCTGATCCAGCCATGAGTTTTTCGGTTTCCCCCTCGCTGATCTTGGCCTCCGTGTCTTGGGTTTTAAAGCCTCTCTGGCTGCCCTTCTTTTATTAGTTTTCTTTTGCCTTCTGCGGCGCCTGATGTTCTTCCGTGCCGCTCTCCGGACCTGGAAGGGCAACAGGGAACTCAGAGAAAAGCAGTGGATGGAGAGGAGAGGGTAGAGGGGCATGTGAACTGGGGCCCACAGGAAGGGGAGGACAGGGAGGAACCTTGGGGGGAGGGGAATGGGACTCTGTGTGGATCAGCTCACCTTTGCCTGCGATCGGTGTCCAGATAGAGTCTTCTTGCTCTTATTCCCACCTTGGTTGGATCTTCCCCTTGAGACCCTCTTGTGGGTAGCAGCAGGAGCTCTCCTTTGTCTAATTGAATTCCTGGCCATCCTTCGTTACTACTTTGCTTCTGGGAGTGGTCTGACCCCTAGCCTCAGGACACTCATATTTATGCACACCCAGGTGTGCCACACCCTTAGCCATTGTTAGGTCAGAAAGCTCCTCCTCCAGCCAGTTACCATCAACCTGAGAAGTTGTTACAAGTGGTTAAACACCTTGCTGCTGCAGGAGGGCTCTGGTGAGGAGACAGGAGGAGGGAGGATCTGGAAGTAAAGGCCAAGAATTTCTAATTGGAGAAACAGAGCTTTGATTTATTACTTTTCTTTCCATTCTCCTCTTCTTCTTCCTGTTCTTCTTCTTCCTCCTCCTCCTCTTCTTCTTTCTTTTTCTTCCTCCTCCTCCTCCTCCTCCCCTTCCTCCTTCTTCTCCCCTCCTCCACCACCTCCTCCTCCTCCCCCTCCCTCCCTCCCTTCCTTCCTTCCCTCCTCTTCCTCCTCCTCCTCCTCCTCCTCCTCCTCCTCCTCCTCCTCCTCCTCCTCCTCCTCCTCCTCCTCCTCCTTCTCCTCCTTCTCCTTCTCCTCCTTCTCCTTCTCCTTCTTTTTCTTCTTGCAGTTGTGGGGCTTGAACTCAAGGCCTGGGCACTGTCCCTGATGTTTTTTCCCTCAAGGCTACCACTCTACCACTATATAGCACCACCTCCAGTTTTCCAGTGGTTAATTGGAGACAAAAGTCTCATGGACTTTCCTGCCCAGGTTGCTTAGGACTGTGATCCTCAGATCTCAGACTCCTGAGTACCTAGGATTATAATGTGAGCCACCAGCACCCAGCTACTATTTTTTTCTTTTAAAAAATGTATTATCTTTAAGTAGCTGTACAAAGGGAATCCAATTCAACATGTTTAGTACAACACATCTTGATCAATATCACCTCTTTCATCCTTCTCTGTCACAATACCAGGTATCATTCTAATTTACTTGTTAACATTTTCACACATGTACATTGACTATGATTTTATTCACCCACCCCCTTCTCCATTCATCTGTCCACCATTTTAGTTTGATTCATATATGATGTATCTTCTGTTTTCCATGAGAAGCCCAAAGCAAAACTAGTCATGGTTTGAAATTGTAGCTCTTTTCTTTTATCCTCTGATGTCCATGATACTCACACCCACCATGGTACCACACATAGACACTGTTAGGCACTGTGTGTTCCCCTGTTGCCCTCTGTCTGCCTAGGCTTTTAGACTAGGACCCTTTGTTCAGAGTTATCCTATCTCTTTTTTTCCACATTAAAAGCATATCAGTTCAGTGGCTCCTACCTTCAGATATTGTTGATACAAAATTCAATGCTTTATATTATGGAATTAGTCTATTTCATGTACCTCTCTTTTAATGAATTAATGGGCTATTGAAATGTAAGATTTTAGGCCAAACATTTAATTCAAAGTCTTGAGAATATTACTCCTTTCACTCCACTTAACAGGTTTTCTATCTTGCATCTACTGATAACATTTTAGTAGCACTGATTATCAAAGTGGTATGTGCCAGGAACCAATGTATTATTGGAGTTGACTCAACAGAAGAATTCCCATAAAGATTGTGTGTTGAGTGAGAGGGAGCACTAAGTTGGAGTAGGGTCTGGCTATTAGTCTGGGCTCTTCTCCTTACTAACCACTGTGCTCAGGATCGCAGTCTTTTTATATATAAACTTTAAGCAGTTGTTCAGAGGACAGAAATGAGATAGATGGATAAAACCACTTTGAAAACCAGCAAGGGCATGAACAATAAATAAAATTGTTCCTATTGTGGGAAACAGCCACCCTACAACTTCCCAGTGCTTTTGATAAAGCCCCAAACACACAAATAAAATTGTCCTCTTCTTTTTAGAGGTTACAGCTGATTTTGGGGGGAAATCAATCAATTCTTGCTTGCTTTCTCAAGAATTAACATCAACAACAGGGGAACAGGAGATGTAAGTATGGTCTTTGGTAAAATTTATGACAAAAACCCAGTGTTTTCTGAAGCTGTTTGTATTGCAATTTTCAGGGCATCCAAAAGACCTTTCATGTGCCTTTTTCATAAACACATATACACTCACACACATAATTCCATGGGGCTAGACCAGGGCTCAAGTGTCTTCCATGCATCACATTCCCAGTACATGTGCAGTTCTCTGCTGAATCTGCTGTGCATAGGGTTATTTGTTGAAATCCTATGGTGTTCTGTTTGGAATCTCATCACTTGCCATAATAACATTCTGTAGGCAAGCAGAGTTTTTTTTCTGAATTGTGACATATATACAAATTCATTTTTTTTCTTGTGAAATTAAACATGGAAGAGAGAAAAGGAAGAAATAAAACAAAGGCAATGAAAATGGTATTGAACATCATTTGAATACAGACCTTCATATTCAGGTATACTTGTATTTGAAAGAGTTCTAGGTATACTCCAACAACCTCTGTGATCTTGGACAAAATAACTAATTTCTTAGATTTCTTATTCGGGAATAGTATAGCTGATAGCATCTTCCTATTGCTGGTTGCATGTATAAAATTGAGATAATGAAAATAATACCGTTAGCACAACACTTTCCATATAGCACAGTGGATATTTTAAGTGCTTATTCAGTTACTAATACATTCAAAAATACTAAGTATTACTTCATAAAAGATCTTGTTTTATTCATTAGGATATTCTAATGAAAACAAAGCAAATGAAATGAAATAAGACAAAAAGTGCTGAAGTACCTGATTTTATAGCACTTATATCCAAGTGGGAGTAAGCAAATGATAACAAGAAGAGAAACAAGATAGAGGAGTTCTGGAGATGGGAAGAAGGAGATTGGTGTTACTATTTTCATACTGATCAAAGAAGACTTCAGTGACATTTAAAGCGAGGCTCTTGAAATTAATCAGAAGTCTAGAGGAACAGCCTTCCAGATAGAGTAAACAAATGAAAGGTCTCATGAAGCCAACATCTGTGGTATAGTTCAAGGGAGAGTAAAGAACCTGCAACAATGGCAGAGGTGAAGAGGAACAGGAGAAAAGGACTAAGATACTGATTGTAGGACCTTACGAACCAGTGGGATGAGTTGGGAAGGTTTTACTTAGCAGCATTACATGTTCTTGCTTGCATACAGAACAAGGGTAGCAGTAGGCAGACCAGGTAGGATGAGAAATGTTAGTGGCTTCCATGAGGGTGGTGAGAAGGGGAGGAATTAGAAAGTGATTGGATTCTATGGCACAGGACACATGGTCAGGTTTGGTTAAAAGTTTTGCCATCATTAAAAAAGGAAGTATCCCATGTGATCTAGCTCCTCAGTAGAATTTTCTACAGTGGGATTTATGTCCAGACTTTGACTTTGCTGTCTATTGGTATGGTTCTTTACTGCATGTGGCTCTTAAGGAAGCGTTGGCACTAGTTTTCACCACAGTCCTATGAATCTTAGTCTCTTTTACTATCAGATCATGAACAAGCAGTCTGAATGCCAAAATATTGCTCACTAATACCAGTGTTCTCTGTTGTCCAGTCTTCTGCCATTTGTGCTTCATGTTTTCTCTTACTGAGATCCATCCCTTTTCTAACCTCACGAACATGAAGGAAACTGGTCCAGTGGGTCAAACTGAGTGGGATATGGTTCCCAGTCAATTTTTCCTTGAGCAAATCACTTTATAGTTTTGAATTTCCCATCTGTAAGACAAGTGGGCAGAATCAAACATTAAGATCCTTTCCAGCTCTCAAGTTCTATGATTCATTCAGTGATTTACACACATCCAGACCTTCATCAATACTTTGTGTGTGTGTATATATATATATATATGTTTTTAACTTTTTAGTATTTATAATCTCACTTCTATATCATTTCAAACCCTCAGAAATGAGGGAACAAAGGATGAGAAAGATCCTAAGAAACTCCCAGGTCATTTAGTGAGTAATAGGAAGGTCAGGTTATAGCTTTGCCTTTGTACCTTGATCATTTGTTAATACTACCCATCCATTCATATTTATATTGGTAAATATTAATTGTCTAAAGAGATTTCATTGTTATATGTCAATACATGAAAATACCACTTTATGACACTTTGTTATCCCCCAACTCCATTTTTCAATTTTTTTTTAGATAGTATTGAGGCTTGAACACAGGACCTTGTCCTTTCTACTCAAGTACCTTACTAAATGAGCCATATCCCAAGCCCATTGGATTTATTATTTTAGATGTAAAATCCAGAGAGAAGTCCTCCCACTTACTTCCATAGCTCATGTTACAGGTATGTACCATATCTTATTTATTTGTTGGGATGGAGTATTGTCACCTTTGTGTCAGGGTTGACCTCAAACCTTGAGCCTCTTGATCATCACCTCCTAAGCAGCTGAAATTATAGGCATGAACATTGATTTTATCCCCCCAGTTTTAATGATTTTCATTCATTTACATTCATACATCATTTACGTTTATACATGCCTATAAAGTACTTTGTTATTTGTCCTTTATAACTCCTCCTTTTACCATCTTCCTCCTGTTGATGCTCCCTCAAACAGTCCTTTTTTAAGGTTTGTTTCAATTTTAAGTCTAGATTCCACATATGGGAAGCAACATGTGACATTTATCTTTTAGAGTCTCATTCTACTTTTAAGCACTCAATTACCATTCACTGTTTTTCTAAAGTACTATGTTAGAAGATGGAAAAATTTCTTTAATATGTATTATACTTGAAAGAGTAGCAGTAAGCTATGAAAACCAATATCAGAAGGCATTCCACTTATGCCATACTCTTCCTTAGTTAATTAATGTAGAAAATACCCCACTCAAATAATTCATCTACATTTGTCCTGATTCCTGGCACATTATTTCTGTCAAGTGAGGAATACTTGTACTGCACTTAAAAGCTTAGTATTTTTTCCCTTTGTACAATTGCTAAACCTCTTTAGTTTTTATTTCCTCTAGATGGAAATCAGAATTAAATATTAATCTAGGTAATATTATTGTCAGCCTGAACACTGCCCCAAAGCGGTATCAATGACTGAGAAGGGGCTAGCAGAGGTTCTACAGTTGGTTATGCCCCACTGATCACTAATTAGATATAGAAGTTGGAGAGTAAATACATAGTTTAAGTATTTATGCCCAAGTGGTGCTCAACTTTGTCTCATGAGATGAATGGAAATTGCATGGGAGAGATTATATTTCTGCTAAAAGTGTCTGGCTTTCTCGGTAATTAATCCAGTGTACAACTGAGAATGCAGCTAATGGGGGCACAGTAACTCTAAGGCTGACCTGTGCTGACAATGGGCTGACCTCCTCCTCTATTTCAGGCTATATTAACACAGCAACAATAGTTGTGCTTGATAACGTTTCTATGTATGCAGACTGGCTTGCTGTCAGGTTTCACAGTGGAGACACAAAGAACTAGTGGGATGAGAGCACTACTAAGACGGAGAACTAGTAGTCAGTTACTCCAGCTCCATCCTAAACATACAGCAAATTGCAATTTGATGTACATTCTGCCCTCCCCCTCCCAAAAATATCCCCGAGTGTGTATATTCCAGAGTCATGTCAATCAGGATTTACCATTGCCCAATCCTGGCTAGCATACAATGTACTTGACTTGAACCTGTGGTCTCTAATTCTGTTGTCATGCCTTTACACACTCGTTTCAGAGCAGAGATGCTCATATGGAGATATAAGTTTGCAATTCATCCTAGTATTCAAAATCATTCAGCAACTTTTGACGACTTTAGAAAGAATGCAATTTATATAGCTTGGTGCAAAGGGCCATGGAAACTTTACCCATTTTTACCTTTCTAATTTCTCACTACTTCATTGTGCCAAGCCCTGTAGATGTGCTGAACTATGTTCAGCTTTTCAATAAGGAGTACATTCTGACAAGTCAGAGTACTTACATTTTCTCTGCTAAGGATATGTGTCTAAACTTGACCTCTTTACCTGCCTATCAATCCTCTAAGATGTCAGTCTTCCCGAAAACCATTCCTTCAGGTCCCCTACTGAGTAACTTGATTTTTAGTGTGCATTTTCTATTATGGGACTTTTTCTGTACTATAACTTTAAATAACCAGATAATTACCTTTCCTTTACATATAGTATTAGTTTCTCATAAAAAGGATCAGGGCTTGTTCACTCTTTATAATCCTATGTTATAAGTACATTTTATATTGTATAGTTTGTTCTCAACAAACTTCTTGTTCATTGCATATTGCATCTGTGATTGTACAGCCATGACAAGATGACATTGAAGGTGTGAAGATAGGGTGACCAGAGCAACCTTCTCTTCAATGATTGGAGAAAGGCTGTCTCTGTATTTAACCACAAAACACATACTATGTATGTATATGCATGAGGCTGATACATAGTGCTTTTTCCAAACAATGTGTTCTTAGGACTATAATATTTTTTCCAGCAGTGTAATCATATTTTCAATCCATTCATCTACAACAGCATTTTTCAAATGTGTGCCCTGAGAAGAGTAGCATCACAGGATGGAAGGTGATGGTAAGTTGGTGAAAAGATGAAATGATGGCGATGTCAAGACATTAACCAGCTATATGCTCTGACAGAGAACAAGTTATTCATCCAACCAAAAAGTCTTTAGTTCCTCATCTATATAGTCTATAAATCTGTAAAGAATAGTGCTACTCTAGAAAATATGCCTCTGAGTCTGCCTAATGACAGAGCTGTGGAGCAGAGGATTGCTGTAGGAACTTTAAAAATCTTCCAAATAATCAGGAGTGAAATGCCATAAGGTGTTACACTATTCTTCTCTTTAAAAACTTTTAGTTTAATTGAATGAAATTGGAAAACACAAATGACCTAACACATTTTGAACATTACTACCTCAAAATTCTACCAGGATGATCCACACAGGTTTTTTTAAAAAAATTATTGTAAAGGTGATGTACAGAGGTGTTTGCAGTTACATTGTAGTGGCATCCGAGGGGGTTGGGGGATGCCCCATCCCTCCAAGAGTCCACCATTCAGAGACAGTCTCAAGTAAAAAGATGAATTTATTGGGGAAGTTCGGGATGGACTGGTCCCAGGTTTCAGAAAAACATATAACACAGAACAGGACAGTAGCACAGAGACTTACTTTTGAAGGATTAAAAAAAAAAAACCCAACAATTCAGCTCCAATGGAGAGCTGAATTGGGACACCATGGGGATGACAGACACAAGACTCGAACATATGGCATGGCTTAATGGCATCTGAGCTGGCAGGGGGCTGGGTCACAGGGAGCTCCCAGTTCCAAGCACTTGACAAACAGGTTCAGTAACCTATAGGCCATATGCCTGCCCCTGTCTCTTGGGATTCAGGAACTCCCATTACCTGGGGATGGGGCTTCCCTTCCTGTAGGAATCCAGGCAGGTCCATCAAGAATTGGCATGCTGATTCAGGGGGCTTGGGGAACTATTGTTTACAGGGAGAGGGAATATTCCCAGGCCTCTGAGCAGAGGGAGCTGCGGAGAGAGTGGAGATGGAGTCAGCTTCTGCCCTCTTTCACTGGCCAGATCTGACCTCCATATTACAACATAAGTAAAGAAATGAATACATTTCTATTTGAACAGTGTTATCCCCTCCTTCATTTTCACCCATTACCCTCCCTCCCGACTCTCCTGCCCCCCCACCCCGCCCCAAGTTGTAAAGTTCATTTGCAATGTAGTGTCTGGTGAGTATCACTGTTGCATTGGTTCATTCTTTGTCCCACTGTTTCTGTGATTCCCCTTCCCTTCCACAAATCAGATAAACTTATATACAAGACAAAATGTACAGAAATACAAAATAGTAACAACAGGGAAGAAACCAATGGAACAGAAAAAGAAAAAGCAAAAAAGAAACTGAAAAGAGTGCACAACAGGAAGAAAAAAAACTTTTTCCATTTCTTGGAGTTCATTTCAACAAGCATCATTTTATGTAGTCACATGAAAATAACTATTGAACTATTGTGATCCTCTATTAAGAATATCCTAGACAGATTCTAAATGTTATAAATGAGGGAAAACATCGAGCCTGTGTTTCTTTGGGTCAGGCTTGCTTCCCTTAACGTTTTTCCAAGCATTTCCATTTCTTTATGAATGAGACAATGCCATTCTTTCTGATGAAAGCATAGAATTCCGTTGTGTATATATACCACATTTTCTTGACCCATTCTTTACTGAGAGGCACTTAAGTTGATTCCCTATCTTACCTATGGTAAATAATGCTGCAATAAACATAATTGTGCTAGTAGGTTTAGTGTGACTTTGTTTGTGGTCATTTGAGTAAATGCCCAGGAATGGGATTGCTGAGTCATGGGGGAGGGACACTATATTTAGTTTTGAGGAACCTCCATACTGCTTTCCGGAGTGGCTGAGCAAGTTGTCCATTCCCATCAACAATGTAGTAGGGTTCCCTTTTGGCCACATCCCCACCAGCATTTGTTGTTGTTAGTTTTCCTGATAATGGACATTCTTACTGGGGTGAGGTGGAACCTCATTGTTGTTTTGATTTGCATTTCTTTTATTGCCAGTGATGTAGAGCACTTGTTCATGTGCCTACTGGCCATTCTTACTTCTTCAGAGAAGTCTCTTTGCAAGTTTTTAGCCCACTTATCAATGGGGTTGTTATTTCTTTGAGAATTTTTTTTGGGGGGGAATTTAATTTTTAGGGCTCTAAGGATATTTTATATGTGAGGATCTTGTCTGTTGCATAGCTAGTAAAGAATTTCACCCATTCTTTGAGCTTTCTATTTATCTTGTTAGCTATGTCTTTTGCCTTGTAGAAACTCTGTGGTTTAATGCAATCCTATTTATCCAGCCTTTCTTTGATTTTTTGTGTTTCTAGATCTTTATTTAGGAAGTGTTGGCTTGTGCCAAGGAGCCCTAGTGTTTCCCCTATCCCTTCCTGTAATATTTTCAGGATTTCTAGTATTATATTGAAGTCTTTGACCCACTTGGATTTGATTGTGGTGCAGAGTGATATATAAGGATCCAAGTTCAGTTTTCTATACATGTATGTACAATTTTGCCAGCACTATTTGCTGAAGAGGTTGTTTTTCTTTCTTCCTGAGTTTTTAGCTCCCTTATCAAAGATTAAGTGCTTTTAGGTCAGGATCCACTATAGTTTCAAACTTATTCCTGGGCTTACTATCTTGCCTGATGCTAAAACAATTGGTTAAAGTTTAAAAATCCTTTTATGTTGATAATCAATTGTTTCCTATTTATAATAGTTTAAATTGATCAAATTATTTGGGTATTTAGATGTAACTTTGTTGTGTGAGGTTCTCAAAGCAGACACTTGAAACATCAGAAACTAAACATTTAGAAAATAGCAAGCAAATTGAACCTGAGATAATCTCAGACTTGGGCTTCCTTTTTTTTTTTAATAAACTGTATGTGCTGAAGCTGATTCCCAGCTCCCCTCACTCTACACAGGATCACTAACACGGGTTTTGAGATTGTTCCTTCTTTGGAAGAGGAGAGAAATGTAGAGTCATGTGGTTACTGAAATGATTTGTGTTCCTATCAGTTAAAGGGATTGGTCTCTTCTATCTCTTTTCCCATGATGCAAAATGCCCATTCAAAAGGTAGGGACAAATTAAACCAAAATGCTTAATATCCTGTGAGAGCCAGACCATTTGTGTGTAATTGAAAATTATTAAAATATGAAACTGAATATTTTTGTCTGATTAACAGATCTTCTGATTAGGAACCTGGGAGATGGTTTAGTTTATCCTGCAATTCAGCAGTGACAATGTGGAAAAAAATTCCACCTGCCATTTCTAGTGGAAAATACATTTTATCCAGGTACTTGTGACAAATCACCAGTCAATTGCACTCAAAGTGTTCCCAATAGACTATGGGCTCTTTCACATATCAGGCAGTGCTGAGAGGAGGAAACAGTCAGATGTCATTTCAGGTCTATAGCACAGATGATTTCCCACCTATCTCAGTTCCAATTACGTAAAGGATAACTACTGACTGCACTGCAAGCTCACTGGAGCTTTTTTCTCTGATGCATTAGGATAGCTCAGGATTAAGCCAGTCAGGATCAGGCCCCCCGGCCATGTGCAGGGGAATATGGGAGGATACAAAGAACAATAGGGTGAAAATCAAAAGTCTGAGTCAAAGTCAGTGTTCATAACTTTCTGTTTGTATCCCCTTAACCTAATTATGGAATCTTTCCTTTTGAGTTTGCTTGTATTGGATTTCTTAAATGTTGCTTTCTAACCTCTTAAGAGTTTTGTATGTATCAAAATGAAAGCAAAGTGATGTATGTAACATAGCATCTTTTTATTCCAGAAAGGGTAAACATAGAGCACTGTACACATGTGGTCTGAGTTATGAGTTAATAAAACGCTTAGTAACAGTGTCAACCTATTCATAAGACCAATTTCACTTGAACCCGTAGTCAGTTGATTTAAAACAATCTGACTGTCAGCTCAGAGTGGATACAAAAAGACTAGATCAGAGGTTTATGCTGAACTGTCCCCTAGACCTTGTATTATGTAACTGATTTCTCTAAGGAGTATTTAATCCCCCCAAAATGAAGATTAATTTTCCAGTGCCAAGTGTCTCCTTCCTCCACTCACTATGTCTGTTTCCCCAATCAGGCACCTATCATGGTGTATCTTAGAAAAAAGTTATTTCATAAGAAGTCTATGTCTTTCCTGATTCATAGATATAAATTACAGATTTCTGTTTTTTTCTCCTCATCAAATGAACAAGGAAGCAAGGCTTTATTTGTGATCAGTTAACAATAGTGCGAGGATAATCTTCCTCATGTCCATCTTACATTCTGTATAATTTTAATTAAAAAGTGAATATTCTTTCTATCTGTGAACTTCAAAGTTCATTCTGACAGATATAATGCCCTGAAAAGTGCAATTCTCTACTGACTGCACCACATAATGGATTTTACAAGGATCCCAAAGAAAATTCCCTCACATCTCAGCTGCTGTATGGTGGTCTGCTATGCATCCATTCTTCTAATAGACCCTTTCTCACCTAGTCCCACCTAAAGGTCACTGGACTTCTTGGTTTTCCTTCAGTAGTTAGTTAGGCCCCTCCAATGGGATTTTCTTGCTTTCTTCTGCTTCAATTGTGTACCAGTTTCTACACCTTAAGCTCCAGCTGAACCTAGAGAAATCAGAGAACATTTCTGTTTTCTCAGTCAGGTTATGTTAGAAGCAGTGATCTGAGTCTAGCAGGGGCTATGTTTACTCGCAGAATATAGCCTACACTGATGTTTTTCTTATTTATTATTTAGTTATTTTCACATCTTTTAAATTATCTTTTTAAATTAAAAATTCTTTTAAACCTGTACTTCCTTTGTGGTAGTGCTGTTTGAACTAGGGCCTGAGTCTTGCTCATCTAATGTCTACTATTTGAGCCACACCTGCAGCCCTGTGTTTTAAGTGAAGTATATTTATCACAATTGAAAAAAAAACTACTACTGAGAAGTCAGATTTGTATGGAAGTCTCTAGAAAGCAGCTTATGAAGCCAAATGATAATCTTTCTAACAATAGGACCAAAATGGACAGTACTTTACTAATATCTGCCAGCTACCCTAATTTTCCCCCACTTATAATTAGACCTAATTAGAGAACTAAGTACAAACCCTAAATCAATCACATACTTGTCCCACTAACTGACTGGTCTACAATTTTCTCCATCATTACAACAACTTCCCACGAGACATTCCATATTTGCTGTCTGCAGTTCTCTGCCCAAACACAGTTTTGACTACGTTCTAACAAGTACCAAATACATAGCCTTTTCTTATTCTCAGTTAATTGGTCTTCATTTTCATTGAATTGAGATCAGGATGCTAAGTACACTCACTGCTAATAGGGATTATCACATGTATGCCCTTTAGCTAACAGCATAAGGCAATAAATGTATATATACTATCCCATTATTATACACTGGGTTATAGATATTTCTTTGCACAATAATCTGTATCTATATCTCTAGCTCCACTCCATTAAATCATGAATCATTCTAAACTTTTCTTGCTTATTTGTAAGCTCCTTCTTTAACAGTGAGAAACTTAACTCCTATTATCTAACATCTGCTTAATTATTCAGTCTCAGGATGCATGAACAGTTCCATCAGAATTTTTAACTTTTATACCCATGGAGCAAAACTTTACTTAGTGTGTGATTTATGTACAGTTTCTTTGGTTTTTCGATTAATTTCTGAAGATATATGAATCAGTACTTTTCTTCCCTTGCCTTCAGTAATCTTACATCCTATTTGTAATACAATTATATTCCTTTTACATAGCATATACTACTTTGCTTTTGGTGAAACAGTTCTGGGGCTTGAGTTCTAGGCCTGGGCACTATCCTTGAGCCTTCTTTGCTCAAGGCTAGCAATCTACCACCTAGCCACAGCTCTGTGTCTAACTTTTTGGTAATGAATTGGAGATAAGAGTCTCACAGACTTTGCTGCTTAGACTGGTATTGAACTGTGATTCTCAGTTTTAGCCTTCTGAGTAGCTAAGACTACAGGCACGAACCACTGATGCCTGGCTTGCATTCTTTTTTTTTTCTTTTTTGTCGGCTGTGGGGTTCAAACCCAGGGCCTGGGCTCTGTTCCTGAGCTCATTTGTTTAAGGCTAGCACTCTACTGCTTTGAGCCACAGTCCCACTTCTGGTTTTTAAGTGGTTGATTGGAGATAAGACTCTCACAGGGACTTTTCTATCTGGGCTTGCTTTGATCCTCCATTGTCAAGTCTCAACCTTCTGGGTACTAGGATTACAGGTTTGAGCCACTGACACTCAACCCACATTACTTACTTATAGTCTCCTATTCCCTAATTATTTTTGTGTTGTATATACCAGGATTCATTCATTGTGTTGCAAAAATCCTATGGGTTTTAACAACTATAAAATTTCATATATCCAATACTGCAGGATTGTCCAAAGTATTTCTACTACACCAAAGTTTGTATTTGCATACAACTTTGATTGCTAATCTGTTTACTATAAGGAATGTCAGTCATGTAAATGGAATCATATAGCAAATGGACTTTTTAGGATGGTTTCTTTCAGTTAATATTTATTTCAAATTTATTAATAAGAAGATTTACAGGTTTTCTGTTTTGCTTTGGAAAACATTTTCAATGAGTTAGCTAAATACCTTGGAGTGTGATTATTGAGTCAAATGGTGAGACAGTTTTTAACTTTGTAGAACTTTGAAGCTGGTTTCCAAAGTCACTGTATCTCATCAGCAATGATGAGAGTTTCCACTGCTCAGAGTCACCACCAGCAGTTAGTACTGTCATTTGTATAATTCTAGTCATTTTTGAAATGTGTAGTAGTAGCTCAATGTTTAATTTGCATATTTTCTACAAATGATGTTGAACTTCATTTCATATGTATATTTACTATTTGTGTATCTTCTTCAGAGAAGTGCCTGTTCAGATCTTTACTTGTATTTAATTGAGTTGTCTTCCTGTTATTAAGCATTAGAAACCATTGTGTATTTTGGAATCAAGTCTTTTATCAAATATGTGAATTGAAATTATTTCCCTAGACTGGCAATATGTTTCAAAAAACAAATAATTAATTGTAATATTATTCACCTTAACTATTTTTTGTACTTCAAAGACATTCACCTTGGTAATACAAATAAAATTTCATCACCAAAAATAAAGACACCTAAATTTTATCCTGTTTTACTGTAGAGCTTTCATACTTTTGTATTTTATTTTTACATCTATGTTCGAGTTTGAGTTAATTTTTTGTGAAAGTTACAATGTGTGTATTTAGGTTTATATAATTTACATTTGATAGTCTACTGTGTTGGTACAAGTTTGGAGAAGTCTATCTTTTTAGTGTTGAACTATCTTTGCATCAGTATCAAAAATCAATTGACTATCTTTTTGGATGTCTATTTACTCTCAAGCATATGCCATGCAACATGCCCATTTCTACCTACAATGCCACTCTCGTCATTAATTAGCTTTTTGGTAATGTTTTAATTAAGTACTTCTAGTCCCCTGCTATATCTTTGTGAATTAGTGAGTTGAGTGTTTTAAGATTTTTGTTTTCTATTAAAATATTAGAATCAACTTATCCATATAGCTTATTAGGATAGTAACTATAGATCTTTCTTTATTACCAATATCTACATTTATCCTTGAGTACTGCTTTGCCTGACTCTTGGAATTTTAATAAACTTAAATTTATAATTTTATTTTAATTCAAAATTATTTTTAATTTTTTATATTTCTTTCATTTATGTATTGCTTAGCCATTTTGTGTTCTTGAACCCAGAGCTTTATCTAGGCTAAGCACATGTTCTACTACTTAACTACGTCCTTGCTCCCTTCATATGTAGTTTAGAAGTATGTTCTTTTATCTCCAAATATCTCATATTTTAAAGCTATCCTTCTGTTATTGATACATCCTGCTTTGTGGGTACATTTTGCACAATTTCTTAGTTTCCAATTTCTTTCAGTTTGTTTAGTGGCTAAGAGCATTGTCTATCTTCTTCTTGAACATTACTTTTAGAAATTTAATACAGATTTCTTTTTTCTTCCTTTTCAATCAGTTTGTATTTAATGCATTTTGACCCTATATTGTTTCTTTCATACATAATAAGGAATATTACATATTCCATGCAATACATATGTTTGTATGAAATACCTTTCTCTGTCCCTTTATATTTAACCTGTCTTTATATTGAAAGCAGTTCTCTTGTAAACATTATATGTTGAGATTTTCTTCCCTTTTTTATTTAAAAAAATCTACTTAGTATATTTTGTGGTATGAGTATAATTATACCTCTAAAAAGATAAGTTGAAATATTTAGTCCTATACTTCAGAAAATGGCCTTATTTGGAAATAGTGTCATTGAAGATACAGTCATGCTAAAAGGGCATCACTAGAGTGACTGTATTGGTCACTTGTTAACCTAGCTAGGCCATAGTAACCAAATATTTGGTCAAAAATGGCCCTACATATTTCTATGAGGATATTTTTGGGATTAACATTTAAGTATGTGGTGGTTCAGGAAAGAGGATTGTCCTCCACAAAGGGGAAAGCCTTATATAACCACTTGATGGCCACATGAAAAAACAAAACAAAACAAACAAACCTGACTTTCAAAAAGCAGGGAAATCTACAAACAATTATCTTTGGATTAGAACTGCAATATGGAACTTTCCTTATATATTTAGTCTTTCAGGTTAGCCTTTATATTTGAATTTGCTAGCATCCTCAGTTGTATAAGGATATCCTCCTTATCTTTTTGTTTCCTGGAGTTTGTGGGTTATATGCCTATGTATTTTGATGTATACATAATCTTCCTCAATCACATATTCAACCTTTAGCTCTCCATCTTAGTCTGTCTCTGTTGCTGTCCTCATCTCTGCTCCCTCCCTCCTCTCTGTCGTTTTAAACTAATACAGAACTCTAATATAATGTGACTGCTACCTTTATAAAAACAGAAACATTGGATGGAGACACAGATATCTACTGAAGACAGTGTGAAATTACTAATGCTATGTGAATATTGAAGTTATTGCTGCTGTGAGTCAAGGAACTTCTGCTGGGGGCTGGGAATATGGCCTAGTGGCAACAGTGCTTGTCTTGTCTACATGAAGCCCTGGGTTCGATTCCTCAGCACCCCATATATAGAAAAGGGCAGAAGTGGCGCTGTGGCTCAAGTGGCAGAGTGCTAGCCTTGAGCAAAAAGAAGCCAGGGACAGTGTTCAGGCCCTGAGTCCAAGCCCCAGGACTAGCAAAAAAAAAAAAAAAAAAAAAAAAAAAAAAAAAAAAAAAGAAAAAAAGAAAAGGAACTTTTGCTACCAGAAGCTAGGAGAAAAGCAACGAATGATATTTTCCTTAAAGGTTTTAAAGAGACATAGCCCTGCCAACACTTTAATTTTGAATTTCTAGTTTCCATACCTGTGATAGAATACATTTATTTATGTTGCTCTAGGCTACTTAATTCATAGCTTTGGTACAACATCGCTAGAAATAATAACGTTGAAATTGATACCAAATTAGTAAGTGTTGAGGTTTTCTTGTTTTGTTTTTACTGAATATGTTCTTTTTGACATTCTTGCTTTCTTTAAGTAATTCCAAGTTTCTAATCTATTACATTATCCTTCCACAAAGTTAGTGATTTTTTCATTGAATGATTTAAACACGTGCGTGTGTGTGTGTGTGTGTGTGTGTGTGTGTGTGTGTGTGTGTGTGTGTGTGTGTGTGTTCCTGCAGATTGGACTCAGGACTTGGGCAATAATACTCAGTTGGTTCATTCAAGGCTAGCCTAGCATTCTATCATTTGAGCCACAGCTCTACTTCTGGCTTTTTTGCTGGGTAACTGCAGATAAGTGTATCATGGAATTTCCTGCCTGAGATGGTGTCAAAATGTGAGCCTCAGATCTTAGCCTCCTTTGTAGCTAGGATTTCAGGTGTGAGCCAACACTCTCCATTCCATAGTTTATACATTAGAATTCCATTCTAATTCTTATTCTTTTTCCTCTACAGATAAAATATTTTCCCTCTTGCCTTATTTGAAAATGTCCTCCTTATCTTTCTGTTTCTTGCAGTTTACAGATTATATGACGATGTATTTTTCAATTTTTTATTTTGCTTGTCATTCTTGTAGTTTTCTGGATATGTTGTGGGTTATTATATGACAACAGTTGTGTGGAGCTCAGTAATGACTTAATCTGCAATGACTTAATCTATATTGTGTGCTCCCCCATTCACCACAGTTGCCCTCACTGTCTTCTCTCCTTTCCAAGACAGATAGTACTATCATTCATTTCTTATTTTTTATTTTTTATTTTTTTGCCAGTCCTGGGCCTTGGACTCAGGGCCTGAGCACTGTCCCTGGCTTCTTTTTGCTCAAGGCTAGCACTCTGCCACTGGAGCCACAGTGCCCCTTCTGGCCGTTTTCTGTATATGTGGTGGTGGGGAATCTAACCTAGGGCTTCATGTATGGGAGGCAAGCTCTCTTGCCACTTGGCCATATCCCCAACCCCTATCATTCATTTCATATTGCTGGACCCAGTAGAAATGTGAGTTTGGCCCTCTTAAATTGTAACTGCTTTTATTGTTGTTGTTGCAAGATTTCACTATTATGTAATACATTTTAAAATCTGAATGATACAACTGGATAGAACAATGGTGTAAGTGGTTTTAATGTCAACAATTTCCCTTTTTCTTTAGCGACAATTCCCTAACGATTTTGTTTTGCTGGTCCTGAGGCTTAAACTCTGGGCCTGGACACTTCTCCTGAGCAAATTTTGCTCAAGGGTAGCACTCTATCACTTTGAGCCACAGCACCACTTCTAGCTTTTTCTGTGATTTAATTGGAGATAAGAGTCTCACAGACTTTCCTCCCTGGGCTGACTTTGAACTGTGATCCTACGATCTCAGCCTCCTGAGTCGCTAAGGTTACAGGCATGAACCACCAGTTCCTGGCTTATGATATTTTC
Organism: Perognathus longimembris pacificus; assembly: GCF_023159225.1. Taxonomy (NCBI): domain Eukaryota; kingdom Metazoa; phylum Chordata; class Mammalia; order Rodentia; family Heteromyidae; genus Perognathus; species Perognathus longimembris. The sequence goes on from NC_063188.1 coordinate 22,736,974, forward strand.
TTGAACACTTAATCTTCTATTTCTCTTCAAAAATGTTTTTCCTTGCTGTTGGTGAGCATACAACTTAATTGGGCTTACTTATCACAACTCTGACTGCTCTCAAGGAATATCTGAAATTGTCTTGAGCTAATGCCAAGAAGGAAAAATATTGCCTTGGTTCTCAGAATCTTGGGAAAATATGCTGGTCTAATGCTTTTCACTGAACTTCCAGCAAAGCAATATCCAAAGGAGTTTCTATTATTCAAGGCTTATATAAGTTTAAAAATAACTGCAACAAAACATTTTTGTAAAACCTTCTAGCTCAGTGCCTCCTTCTGTCATCACAGCAAAACTTGAAATCAGGAGTTGAGAAAAGGATAGCAGAGAATGCAATCCCACATGAGGTAGATCTTCATTTATGCTTCATATCCGATGATCTTATCCTTGTGGGATTAGTGTGTTGTGACTTGTAGCATCTGGTTATGAATAATGAAAAATGTTCTTTATAATCAGGCTTTGGGAAATGGGAGCAAGATATGTAATCTTTTTCATGTGATACATACATTAAAATTAGGTAAACCACATAATTCAATAATAAGCAACATGAAAGAAAATTATTGTAATAAAAAGTAAAGATATGGCAGGGGGATTTTTGAAGATCCCATGCCTTAGATTCCTGGTGTTACTTCTGTGATTATGTCATATGAATTTAATCACATGATCTCTGGAAAAGCCGGTGTTGTTTCTAGATCTAATAGCAGAAGGAGAATTCTAACTTTAAGAGCTCATGCTTCTGACTTTGAAGATGGAGATCATATAAAAGGAAGAGGAAAAGAAATTGAGATTGCCCTTTTCTAGCCATCTTCAGGATATGAGTTGAATTCTGCCAACAATCTCAGTTTGAAAGTGGGTTTTTCTCTGTATTATGGAGACAAGAGCCTAGTCTGGCCAGCATTTGAATTTGGCCTTGTAATTCTTGTAATACTGAATTCTGTCAAGCTTACCTGGACTTTTGATCAACAGTACTGTGAGTTAGTAAGTGAATGTGGTTTTAAGTTTATAAGCAAGTGACAATTTCTTATATAGAAATAGAAACGAGGTTTTTCATTGTTGTTCTTTTTAATGTACTGTGTGAAGTTTTTTCTTTCTTTCATTTCTTCCCTACTGTTTATCCTCTGTTGTCATTGTATTTGATTTTGGTACCTTGGGTGTTGTTTATGTGTTTATCTGAATTAGGGAAGGGAAACAACAAAATGGTCAATGGATAAAGGATGAACCAATGCAACTGTGATCTTCACAAGACAATATATTGGAAATGAACTGTACAACTTTGGGGGGGGGTTGAGAGAGAGGGAAAGTGGGAGAAAAATGAGGGAGGGTGTAACAAGTATGACAAGAAATGTACTCACGGGCTGGGGATATGGCCTAGTGGCAAGAGAGCTTGCCTCGTATACATGAGGCCCTGGGTTTGATTCCCCAGCACCACATATACAGAAAACGGCCAGAAGTGGCACTGTGGCTCAAGTAGCAGAGTGCTAGCCTTGAGCAAAAGGAAGCCAGGGACAGTGCTCAGGACCTGAGTCCAAGGCCCAGGACTGGCCAAAAAAAAAAAAAAAAAAAAAAAAGAAAAGAAAAAAAAAGAAATATACTCACTACCTTATGTATGTAACCATAACCACTCTGTATATCACCTTGACAATAAAATTAATTTTTTAAAAAAGAAATAGAAACTAGCATAGTGGTTTGTTGTATGTCTCTGTTAAATAAGTAAGGAAATATATGATGAGGAAGCAGTGTAATTGGGTCAGTTTCTGAAGAGTAAAGACAAAAACAATAGTTTAGGCTAATGTTGTCCCAGTCCTGACATCTTTTATGCAGGGAACAAATGTGATTATCTGTATCTTGGTTAATATATGGTTAACGTTTCAGATTCTGATAATAACCTACCGTATTTTCCTTTCTGCCAGTCAAGCATAATCAGTCTAACACATTGACTTATTCCCCAAGAGAGGATATATATTCACAGACCATATGTAGCTTGCTGTAGGTTTTGTTTTATTCCAAATTAATGAGTCTGAAGAGGGATTCAAAATCATCCCAGTAGAGAAGGCATTGGGAGGAGGTAGAAACAAATGAGCAGCCCTTCAGAAATGATACCATGTGGACTGCTATTTTGCTTCTTCCAGTCCTGCCCAGTTGGCAAAGTGGAAGAAAACCATTTCCGACGGCTGGAATCACTAACCCAGTTTGAACTCCTCAAATCAAATGAGAAGAAAGACAGAGCCAGAAAGAGCCATTCAAACAAGCTAAGCTGATTTTGACAGGTTCCCTGGTAACAAACCCAAGTACGGTTATAAATGGACCACTATATCCTCCAGCTGTATTTTTTGTTACATAAGCTTCCTGGAAACAGGATTAAACCATATTTAAGATAAACATTTGCTTTTTTTTTTTTTTTAGTAAATTTAGCACTGTTGTTTAAAGTGCGCTGGAATTGAATTGTGCAGGTGCTAAAATTCTAATTGCCTGTTTTCCCTGACATTTATCTTAGAATTTCTCTAAGAAAAGCATTATCTTTGACTCTTTCACATAAAATATAATTATTACAGTGAAAAGGAGAATGGACAGGAAAGAAGCAAATGTGAAATGAATACCTTTTGGAAATGATAGACTGAAGCCATCCATTGGTAAATATGATACATCATTTATCAAATATCCAATTTGGGTTGATGATAATTTGCAGTAGTGGAGAAGAGGTTTTTTGTTTATATTAAAGAGAAAAGAAGGAAACCACACTGAATTTTTGACTTACAAGAATAGAGTATTTTATTTGAAGATGAGGTTTGGGATTACACACATAGCTGAAAAAGAAAACCTGAATGTTTTCAGCGAATGTGTCAGTTTCCATGTGTTATCTAACAGCATTAAAATTTTCATTCTCACTTATATTTCTTTAGACTATAAGAATGATGAGAAGTTTGTATAAGCTGTATGTGTACGTGTTGTGTGCATGCTTTCATGCAAGGGGTGAAAGAGGAGGAGGAGGAAAAGGAGGAGAGAGAAATACAGAGAGACACTGAGGTTCATTAATCAGTGACTTAAGGTCAAGGGGAAAAGTACAAATAGTCAAGAGGATTGAGTATTTTCTTGACCTTTGAGGTGCTACTATTAATTAAAACAATAACAACACTGGTAAATTTAGTCAAGGTTTTAAATTGATTTGCCAAAGTAGCTTTGCCATTGTCTAGATAATTAAAAATCCACTGATAAACCTCTACTTTGATTACACTCTTGAGATGCTTATACTATTATGTAGAACAATCCATGTGTCATAAAAATATCAGATTGACTTGGGCAAAGCAGAGGCCTGGGATCATCAAAATGCAGTCATGTACTGCATAATAACATTTTGGTGGACTGCATATACAATAAAGGTCCCATAAAATTATAATAGAGCTGACAAATTCCCTTCACCAAGTGATATTGTAGCTGTCATAACATCTTAACACTGTGTAGTACTTTACCCACATCTTTGATGAGGCTGGTAAAAACAAACACCATGTTACTAGTTATATAAATGTACAGCACAATTTTGCATGGTGTGTAATATCTGAGAATGTTTTCACTATGCTATACACTATTATCAATATTTTAGAGTTTACTTTTATTTACTAAATAGGATTGCTGTAAAGCTATGTACTATAGTTCACTAGTAGCTGTCTCATATATTTTCTCTGTATTGTATTTCTTGATTGCATTGTTTTTATTTTGCTTGATAATCTCATGTTGTTTTGGTTATCATCTCCCCTAAGTGGATAAAATCCACAGATAATGTTTTCAACAAAAGGTCATATACAGTGATTAGCCTGAAAAAATATTAAAAATGATTAAGAACTATGAAATGACAAAGTCAGTGATGGTTAGAGCTCAGCAATCAAGTATGTCTCATTCCACTCTAGCAATAATCATGAGGAACATGAATTAGGATGGCACCTGATTCATTGAAGGTAACGAGATAAATAAAAGCTTGAGAAGGGCCTGTGTCACAGAGAGAGAAAGTTCTCTTGGCTAGATTAAGTAACAGACACAGAAGCACAATCCTCTGAGCACAAAAATGAAAAGTTTTCTTTTTTATCTTAAAAGAAAGGCCTGGACTTGGCTGTGATACTCAATGCACTACTATTTCTGGATGGTTAAATTATTCAAGATTTGTCATTCATCACATAATGTGAAAGTGAGTAGTAAGTCTAAAAGGCTTGATGGGAAAGCAACTGAAGAATTTTGGGAAAGTCTAGATAAGCTAACTGTGAAAAAAAATTACTAGCCAGAAAAAATCTTCTGTATGCATAAAACTTAAATCCACATAGAGGTGAGGAAATTCCAGGTTTCAAGGCTTTTCAGGATAAGGTAACAGTCTTGCTTAAGAACAATAATGAGGTCTATCACACGAAAATATTTGTGATACGGTGGAGTTTAGATATGCCATCTAGAATATCTAAAAGCCCATACTTGGGTCGTTCCTGTAAATTACTTAATAATTAAGAGAGAGATTACAGGATCATGGTTTGAGGCTAGCCAAGGCTATTTGTGGTGGTTGATACCTGTAATTGCAGGTAGATAGGAACAGGAATTAGGAAGATTGTGGTCCTACACTGAGTGACCCAGATATTAATGAAAAGTAACTTAAGAAAAAAGGCTTGGGATTTGACTCAAAAGAGAGAGTGCGTGCATAGCAAACAAGAGGCCTTATGTTCAAATGTCAGTACTACCAAAAGAGAAAAAAAGCAGAAATTATCAGTGTGCATTGACAAGAAGAACAAGAAGGCATGTCTGGCCTAATTTCTGTTCTAAAATGCCTTCCTGATTTTTTGCAAAATGGAGAAGTACTATTTGGATTAAATTGTACCCCTATTTCTTTGATCCTACTTGACTCAGAAGCATATTTGTTCAGGTTATTATAGAAACTGAAGAATACTGGTGCTAATTATGGAAGGACTGAAGCATCTGTGAGCACATCTTGCTTGAGCATGCATGTTATTGCTAAGAGTTTATGAATGTCTTTTTCAGAGGAATTGCTTAGGATGAAAGTGTTTCAAAATTCAACAAAGGCTATGGTTGGGATTGCAAACAGTTTGAATCTCCCTTTAACATTGACTAGCCCCTAGATATAGTTTCTAAAAATCTCATTCATAAGATGTTGGAGCAAGAACAACAGATGAAGAGATAAAAAAAAGAAAACTATACAAGAGAATGAAGAGCCTCTAAGCAAATTCATAGAGGATAATAAGCTTCTATAGACCTCAATAAGATTGCTAAGGATTACATTAATAAACAGGAATGCTCATGGTACATTATCTGCTTCCAAATATATCTAGAACAACAACAAAACAGGAGAATAACTGAACTACTGTATATACTATAGACTTCTTTTCAGGAAAGAAGACACCTCAGCAATTCCAGAAGACGTTGTCATAGGAGATGACAGCTCCACCACTGTTGTTTCCCTTGAAAACATCTCTATAGGACAAGATGCAGAAGTGGAAGACAATGATGTTAATGATCTGGACTGTGCAGGATTACACTAATGTGTATGATGCTATCCTACCTTTTAATAAGAAAGTTTAAAACATTAAAAAGGAATAGAATAAAAGCTTATAAAATAATCTGAATGTAAAGAAAATATTTTGTACATATGTAAAAGATTTCTACGTTTTTAAGTTGTGCTTTTGCAAAAGAGTTAAAAAAGTAATTGGGTCCTAACCAGGACTTACAACTGTAATCCTATCTATTCAGGAGGCTGAGATCTGAAGGTTGCTGTTTGAAACCAGCCTAGGCAGAAAAGTCTGTGCAATTCTTATCTCCAGTTAACCAGAAAAAGGCTAGAAGTGGAGGTGTAGGTCAAGTGGTAGAGCACCATTCTTGTGTGAAAAAGCCAAACAAGAGTGCCAGGCTCTTAGTTCAAGCTCTAGTACTGGCACATACACAAAAGCTAAAACTTAAAATTTCATGATGTAGTGAATTTACACTAAGTTAAAGTCACATTTGTATTGAATTATTGTATCTAAAGTGTCACTGTTTATAGTGTCTACAGCAGTATGAATAATGATCTAGGTCTTCATTCTCCTCTATCTTATTCACTGACTCACCCAGAACAACTTGCACTTAATTCTGGTTTTTCAAGGTAATGCTCTATGCATTTCCCACTTTTTGGCAATACTGGGGCTTGAACTCTAGGTTTTAACCTTACTAAGCTGTTATTCTACAACTTGATCCATTTATCCATCCCTTTTTGCTCTGGGTATTTTTGAGATATAGTCACTATTTGTCCAGGTCAGCCTTGACTGTGATCCTTCTATTTATACATCCAGCTGTGGCTGATGTGACAGACATATGTTTCCACACTTACTATTGATATGGGGGCCAGGGACTTTCATCAGTTTTTAAGACAAGCCTAGACTGGAACTATAATTAACCAAATCTCAATCTGTAGGCACGTACCATTGGCAATTTTGTATCACTTTTTATATTTACACCATTTTGATGTACATTTTCTATGTTCAAATACATATATGCTTACTATTACACTGTAATTGAATACCATATTTAATTGAATAACATACTGCATAGGTTTGCTGCAGCTTAGGTATATAGTAGGCTATAAATGTGAGTTTGAGTAAATATACTCCATGATGCTCAGTGATATAAGTGCTCACCTACTCATTTTTCTGAATGTATGCCCAATATTGACACATTGTTGTATTGATGCCCCACAACTAATGGTAGTCACATCCCAGTAAACTCATCATAAGTGAAAATATCATAGGCCAAAATATATTTAGAAGATTTCACTTAATATACTGAGCATAAGAGTTGAGCATCATAGCACACTATGGAGTATGGGTTGTTTATTTTCATAGTCATTTGACAGGCTCAGTTCACTAGTTATCTAGCATCACCTGGGAATCATATAACACACATTACTAAGCCTGGGAAAGGATCAAAATGTAAAGTCTAGGTTCTACTGCATATATTTTACTTTTATACAATGAGAAAGTTGAAAAAGTCCCAAGAACCGAAAGTTGGAACGTGCTTATACTACCATTTATTGATTGAAAAGCTATTTCAATGGTTCTGGAATGGGAAATTAGGAACCAACCAGAAGATACTCCCTCTAGAACCTGATAGAAAGCATTAGGTTTCCATTAATATACATCTTGAAAGGAAATATTATATTTTCAGTTTCTAGGATAAACAGGGCAAGGAAGAGAACTAAGATTCAATTTAACAAATAGAAGGGGGTCCTCTCCTAGGTATTGTTTAGCTTGTAGTAGTTGAATAGTAGCTTCATGAGGTTTACAATATTTTGAAGAAATGGTATGAATTAAAAACAGGTAAACATTAGCACTTACAAATATATAAAGTCAAGTGCCAAAATCTGCCAACAATTCATTGGAATGGGGTGGAAAAGATAGATGACAACATAACCAGGAATGGGAACACATGGAGTCTGAGCTAAAGTATGAGATCAGTCAGTGAGATTTGGAAAAGTTGTAAATTCTAGCTACTTAGAAGGTCGTAATGTTTCTGGCTGGCCCCTGTAAGACCAAGGATGTGTATAGCCAAAGGAAATTACCATTATAATAGCTTCTATTGCTAGAAAAAAGTAGCTTAAACCATAGGATATGTAATGTTCCCCAAAGGAGAAATCTGGAGATCATTGGTGCTAGGATTAATTTGAAAGAATGATGATGTCAGGACACTGAGCGGATTTTTTCTGGTTATAGTTACTCTTCCTTTGTGGTCACTAGATGACTGAAATGGCTCTTCAATATTATGCCTTTATCTGAAAATGTTCAAAGAAGGAAAGAACATGTGATAACAAATGCTTGAATTTTGTTAGACCTAAAATATACTCAGAAATGAAACAACTCATCACCTAAGCTTTCTAGAAGATGTCAAGGGAAGAAACCTTTTTGACATTCTAGAAGACTTCTTTTCAGATTCTATTGGCCAGAGTTGTATTACCTGTTGCAATAAAGGATTTTCAACTACTGTTACTTGACTTCTGAGCATATATATATATATATGTTTCAGAAAACAACAGATATTAGAAACAAAGAAAAATGACACGCTCCTCAAATCTGAACATGTTGTAGAACATGATTTGCAGTAGAATCTAACTATATCTATGATATTTTTGCATTTTTGCATTTCTCTCTGCGTCTGTCCATTTTTTAACTTCTGTGTCTTCCATTGTCATCTTGTTCTTTATACTTTAGTGTTCCCTACATACACAGAATAAACATATCACCTTTAACACAGTGAAAATTTGATAAAAATGAAGAAAAAGATTTTTCCCTTTGGCTATGCTCCCTGCCATGTGTCTTTATATACCAGATATAGCTCATATTTTATATTCCCTAATAGGAATCTTCCAACAAATAAAAATTTCAACCTTAGATCCTCTGAAATGTTAGGCATTGACTGGTGATAACAACATTTAAAGAATATGGATTCACATGCAGATAGAGTTATTTTTCCTATCCTAGATTCCCCACTCTTCATTTCATTCCTTTCAAATATTAAGTCAGTGATTAGCAAGTCATTGTAACTGAATATTTTTGCCAATAAGAAAGCAATGTGATTGGGGCTTACTACAGATATCTAGATGCAAAAAGAGTCATGATAAATCATATTTTAAGGCATATGGCTATAAAAATTTTGCCTTTCTTAAAAGCTTTGTTCTCCGGAGCCTTAGCGTTTAAATGCTCAGATAATAAGTACAGAAATACAATCAATACAGAAGTTTTAGAAGAAATGGTTTTCTCATATTGGGAGGCTGAGGAAGGTAAAGTACTAGAGTGCATATTATATCTTTATGTTTAATTCATGAAGAGTTCTCAGCTCAAAAGTTTGAGATATGTAGAGATATTCTACTTTCTATATGCTAACCTCATTTACTAAAGATGTAAATGTTGATTCCGGTGATGTTTCTGGCCTTTTTCAACTGATGAATTTATTTTGATGACATTGTAATGAGATATTTTTCTCTTTGAATTAGGAAAACTTTACCATTTCCACTGATTTTTGCATTAACTTGCAAGTCAAAATTGTCTGTGAGTGCCAAAATGCTAAATTTAGCTTAACATGTATATGTAAATCTGTTGAGCCAGATTTTCCTTTGGTTGGTTCAATTGCAAATCTTTATGCATATTCCTCTTTCAGAGTAATAATTTTGATATTAAGTTCATAAACTATTAAAGTTAGAAGAAACCTGAGAGATCACCTATTTCAATTACCTAGCTTTTAAATGAGATGAAAAAAATCTACGTACATTAAAAGATTAATATGTTGCTCATTTTCATGTAGCTAGTTAGTGACAGAGTCAGGAACTGTAAACCAGCAGGTTTGGCTTCAAATTCCATAATTTTTATGCAATACAGTGCTGCCTTATCTGCACCACTGTATTGGTGTGTTGGATACATTGGCATCAAATAATCATATCCTAACTTCCTGTTTAAATGCAAAGAGTAAATTTCTCCCCTTGGCCTTCAAGCGAGCCAAAAGGAAGAGATCTCACAGTAAAGTAATTAGAAACATAAATATTGGAGAAATGTTCCTCTGTGATTCAAATTCTGACTGGATCCAGATTTATGCAAATAATAGCACATTGCTTAAACTTTATCGACTTACTGTCTTTGCCTGTAAAATGGGAATGAAGTCTCCTTACAGCAGTATTGAAAAAAGTAAATCAAACTATACTCAGACTATGGAAAGCTTCTATTAGATGATAGAATGATAGATCATTTACTTTTATTGTATTTATTTTTTTTAACAATACTGGGGCTTGAACTCAGGGCCTGGGCATTGGTCTGAGCTTTTTCCCTCAAGGCTAATGCTCTACCATTTAAGCCACAGTTACAGTTCTGGCTTTTTTGGTGGTTAATTGGAGATAAGTGTCTCATGGACTTTCCTTCCTCAGGGTGGCTTTGAATTGCGTTCCTCAGATTTCAGCCACTGCAGTAGCAAAGATAACAGGTTTGAGCCACTGGCACCCCACTAGATCATTTATTGTTTATCTCATCTTCTCAGCCAAACACAATCAGCGCAGTAAATACACTAGGTTCTAATAGTCACATCAATAGTTTCAGTCTGGAGTTAGCTTTACGTGAGAGTTGATAACAGGAAATGGTAAATTTTTATTTTCCCCATTTCTTGTTTTTTTATTGTCTTAAAAGTTATATTGCCTTTTTATTCTGCATAATCCCTTGTTTTTCCTTTTTAATTGAAAAGGAAAGCTGGGTGCCAGTGGCTGATCTGTAATCTTATGTGTATGTATGTATGCATGTATACAAATATACACACACACAGTTGTGTGTGAGACAAAGATCAGAGAGATAGCGAAACAGAGATCACTAGCATATAGGATATATTTTTTCTAATGAAACCTGTTTGCTTAATGATGATTTATATAATTATATCAATTCAGAAAAGATTATGACAAAACATTATATTAACTGAAAGGAGATTAAGACCAATGTGTGCTGGATCCAGCATAAGAGGCTTAATTAGAGAAGAAGTAGTTAAGCTAAGATTTGAAAGATGTCTAGAATTTAAAGAGGAGGAGGAAGGAGGAGGGAATGTGTTTCAGAGGGAGGAAACAACATAAGTGACACCATAGAGAAAAGAATTTATAGTATACACTGGCAGCAGTAAGGAAAGGAGTGGGAGGGAAGTAGGATGAATGTAAATTATTAGTAGAGCTGCAAGAGTACCAGTGAATTTATGTAGGAAGAGGTGATCATGGGCTAGTGTAACCCACATTATTAAAGTGGAAAGAAATGCAAGAGTAACCCACATTATTAAAGTGGAAAGAAATGCAAGAATACAAGAATACTCTAGCTAGTAGAAAGATGGTAGGACCCTTCCCAGCCTCTAATTCTAGAACAATGAGCACTCATGATTGCAAAGGTTATCTGAAGAGAACAAAAGACACATGTCAAAGCAGTGGATTCCAAGATGTACAATACTATTCAATGTTTGTGTGTGTGTGTGTGTGTGTGTGTGTGTGTGACAAAAGAAAGTATACTTTTCAACATTCTCACTGACAAGTAGGTTCTCGTCTAACCTGAATGAAAAAGTGGTCTTTAAAGCTGAGTGCCTCATTGACTACCTACTGTAACAGCTCTTAATTGTGCTTTCAGAGCTGGGATAAGGGTTGAGTGAGGATTTATTTATGTTGTGGAAAGTCTAGAGATGTAACTGCAAAGATCCATAGTTGACATTAGCTTCTGCAACCTTACCTTTTTTCAGATCAGATAACAGAGATCTTAATAAATGCCACATACTGGCATTGAATTTGCACAGTTAAGAGAAGTTACTCTGGGTTTCTTATAGCTGCCTTTCCACTCACTCTTGCACATGGAGTGCTAATTGACAATCTAGTGTGCCAACTTTGGGTATAGAAATAAAAAATTAAGTCAACATATTTGAAGTCCCTAAAGACCAGTGATCCAGAACTCATAGCACAGATTGAGAAACGAACACTGATATCAGATTTTATTCTTCATGCTTCCATCTAGCTAAGTGTTATCCTTTATGTGTTTGCTCTCACTGGTACTTACTGGTGTAAGAAAGAACTTCAAGGCTCAGCCAGACCATCACGTCTTTATGAGGTCACCTCTTCAGTGTTTAGACTGCTGTTGCTTCAGATCCAGTACTTTTTCTCCCCTATAATCATATCAGCCATGTGTAATTCCCTGGCTCTTAATGATGCTCATATCAATATTTATGGCACTACTCTACCACTAGTAATGATAACAGCTCTTCAACATGATAACCCCTCTTCAACATGTGTAGATTACTTACCACGTCTGTCACAGTGCTAAATTCCTATGAGCATTATGAAATATAATCCTTGTAAAAATTCTGAGATCTGTACAAATATTTTCCTCTTTATCCTTTTCCACAGTTAAGTACACTGATGCACAGAGAAAGAGAGAACTTGGCCTTCAAGGTTAAACAGTAAGAATCATATCCTAGGGAACCTGATTTCAGAGACCACCAGCTAAAGACATTGTAAGAACTGACAGATGAAAGGAAATTTTAGATCTTTCAGAGCTCGCAGAGTATAGTACATAAAGGAAGAAACATCCTGTGAGTTAGTCAAAGATCTACTCAGAAATTTCTTTAAGCCCACTTCCATGAATTTCTTCAAATTATATGCATTATATTCACATTATGCTTATTAAAGAATGATGTCCATCATAGACTTGTGAAATCCAGTCAGATATTGATGGAGAAGGTCAAATCCAATAAGCATAGAGGTAGCTATTCTTTATCATGTCCAGAGTGCAAGGGGTTGTTGTAACAACACTGGGGGGATGGAGGTTGCTCAAAACAAGGACATTCTACCTTCTTTTTCCATAGGGTCAGTATAGCAATGACTGATTTCTTCAAATTCATCAGTTGGTGAATCAATAACATTGATTGATCTGTGACCAGGTACAACATGTTTATGCTAAATAACATGGGGCTACTGGAAGGCAGATTTGTTCTCCTGAGTCTACTAATAAAGGACATGAATTGGGACTAATGTGTATAGATATTAGATCATATGCAAGGACATAGAGTATAAAGATATAGGGTATAAAGCAAAAATTCCTAAAGCTTTTTAAGAATTACCTTGGCATTTTGTCTCAGAATCTCCATTGCAATGAGCACTAAAAGTTTGAATTAAGGTTGTCAAGAGAAGGTTTGTGGGATGACCTTTGAATCTTTACTGAATAATGTCTCTAAAGAAACAGTTCTCAAACCTGCACAAGTATGAAATTTGTGTGGCAAAACTTGTATACTCCATCTCCTGGACCTTACTCAGACATACATATTGAATATCTTTAGGGATAGAAGTCTTGAAAATATCTATCAACAAAATTTTGAAAGAATGATGCTAATACATCAGTGTAATGGCATGAGGTATCATCAGATATGAAATTAAAAAATAGCTTGGCAAAATATAGTTAAATGTATTGTGGAGCTACTGTTTCCACTCATCATGTTAGATGCTTTGATGATATTATTTAAGTGTCTAGTTTTTGTAGTGTCCCTCTAATTTTCAACCTCAGCTTCCTTACCCAAGATAAGTACACCAAAACCTTAACAAGAGCTACTTTCAGGTGATGTGATATAAATTATATTCATTTTATTCTTTATACTTTCCTCCCTCCTACAACTTTCTTCTGCAATGACAAAATATTAGTACATATATATATATATAGTAAAATTCCAAACACAGAAAAGTGGTTACATATTTCTTAACTGTATTCAAGTGCTTCATTTTCAAATCCAGTCTTTCTCACTCCAAACCCATGTTCTTTCCATTATAATGTTAAATAAAGTACTGGAGAATATATAAGTTATTATTCGAGTTAAAGCATTTTGAGATGAAGAAATGGTTGAAATTGGGTAGATGTTAGACATCACTATCAAAATATTATCATGACAACATTTCTCCATTCTCTTGGAGGATCTCCATTCACTTGGAAAAGCCCTTTATTCTGTTGGCTGATCCCAAGAGAATATTTCTTGAATACAAATGTTTGTAAGGAAAGAATTATATAAACAAGAATTGAAGAGTGCAGGGCATGATTGTTTCAAGTGTTGTACCACAATAAGAAGTTTCAGTTATCAGGAGGACACAATAGAGCTTTCAGGTATATTACAGGGAAGATGCTAAGGAAGGAAAGTTAATGGACTGTAAAGTTATTTTCTATTCATCTCACAATTTTGCATTTGATTCTGGAACTGGTAAGATCTCAAGCTGCAAATAATATGAGATTGTCACCACTGGGTGTGCACACCTTTAAAATCCTACTAACTAATCCCTAATGGACCGATAATGCATTATACCATTTGGAATTTTAGCACTCTTCCAAAATATGCCACACTACTTCCTTAAGCATATAGCAACTCAAAAATGGCAATGTTAATATCAGCAGGAGTGGCAGCTAGTAAAATGCCTTCATTGCTATCAACATAATGTGTCACTTATCCTAAATGACACCTCTACAAGTCTCTCCCACACTTCCTTCTCTGACCTTCACTTTGTATAAGAAGAAAGATTTTATTGTCATTTTCATCTTTCTTTCACCTGTTCTTCTAAGTCACCATGGAAATGAGTGAATGGTCAAAACCAAATGCACACTAAGTGGTTAATGGTTCACAAAAGGAATTGAAAGGAGATGAGCCTAAGATTTACCTTTTTAAAATTGTAGTTTAAGAAAATACAACAGGAAGAGTAAAATGTACTTAAGAAAGAATTCAACCCTTATATTTGAAAGGCAAAAGTATATATACAATTAGTTTTAATTTTGCTGATCAGTCAGCTCTTCAGATGAAAATCAAACTCTTCAAAATTTTTCAAAAGTTGCTTGCTCAAAATTCAGTTCCTTTATCTTAAGATCCCACAAAAATGTGTACATTCTTTTTTCATCCCTTTTCTTAAAATTTAATTTTATTTTCAAGATGATGTACAGAGAGGTTACAATTTTATTTAAGGTAGTGAGTACATTTTTTTGTCAAACTTGTTACCACTCCCTTGCATTTTTCTCCCACTTTGCCCCCTCCAAACCCCCAAAGTTGTACTGTTAATTTTCAACATATTGTCTTGTGAATTTCACTGCTGCATTGCTTGACACCTTGTCCTTTGTCTCATCATTTTGATGTTCCCCTTCCCTTCCCTGATTCAGATAAACATATATGCAATACCCACATTACCAAAATCAAATACAGTGACAACATGGGACAAAAATAGGAAAGTAAAACAAAAGAGAAAAATAATTTCACATACTACATTAAAATAACAACAATGGAAACCTCCTGTTTCCATATCTTGGAGTTCATTTCACTTAGCATCATCTTATATGATCATACGTACGTAGCTACTGAGCTATTGTGATCCTCTGCCAGGACTATCCTAACATACACTAATTATTACCAATAAGGGAAAACCATGGACTCTATGTTTCTTTGGGTCTGGTTACTTCACTTAATATGATTTTTTTCCAAGTCTCTTTGTTCCGTCAAGAATGGGGCAATGTCATTCTTTCTGATAGAAGCATACAATTCTACTATGTGTGTATACCACATTTTCATCCATTCATCTACTGAGGGGCATTTGGGTTTGTTTCAGATCTTAGCTATGGTAAATAATGCTGCAGTGAACATGGTTGTACTGATAGATTTAGTGTGGCCTTGTTTGTGATCATTTGGGTAAATGCCGAGAAGTGGGATTGCTGGGTCATAGGAGAGCTCTGTGTAGTCTTTTGTTTTGGCCACTGACCACAATTTTGGCTCACTACCACTGAGCATGCCTTCAGTCCTTTTAATAGCAACTTGGCATCCGTTCGGAAAATTATCTGGCTCTTACTGTATACAGCCTGGGTTAAGTAAGATAATGTTCCCACCACGACTATTCTTAGGAATGTCGAGAAAAAGAATATTTCATAGGAAAAAAGACCAGTTAAAATCGATGAGATGATGTATGTATTACTATGTATTTGTATTACTTTGAATATCAGATTTGTATTACTTTACATATCAGAAGAAGTGATCTTATTTTTTCTTACACATCTGGTGTTACAGTGATTATTGGTAATCAGGAGTGAAAAGCAAAGGAAGGAACATACCAAATGCTAGCAGTAATTTTTCATGACTGATGAGATGATGGATGATTGTTATTTTCTTCTGTATATAAATGATACATGCTTATTATATGTTATTTAAATTATACACTCTCCAATGTATTTGTTTAAAAATAACTCAGCATGTGTGCTGTTTCATTTGGGAAGTTAAACAAATCATCCTTTGGTATGATAGCAGAACACCACCTGCTTCAATCAGTGCCTCAATTGGCCTGCAGGTTTGGGTAATAGATTCTGGTTTTAGTAGTACAAGTTAAACCATTACTATGACACCTAAGATTTCAAAATTTTAGTATAAATAGCTTCATTTTGAAGTGCCAGCCAGAATAAATACCTCATAAGAACTTTTGATATATTTTGAATCAAAACTACTTCATAATGTTCAGCGTAAGTCTAGGAATCTTCTCAATTTTCTCTCTTCTTTCATTCTGCTTTTGTCTTGGTGTTTTTTTACTAGCTGCATATAACCCCAAAAGATTGACTATCTTCCTTCTGTGGTTTCTCTTTTCTGATCTAATTTCAGAAAAGTTCTTTTAGTTTTTGCAACTCTGTCTCCTGGTGAAACCAGCCTACATAATCCAATCAATAACTCATTCCCTATGCATTTGCAACATATGTCTTGTACATGGATTCACAAGACTAGTTTGCATGTTAATGAAAACATCATTTCTCTTTGAACGTTTCATGGCACTTCCCTACAAATCTGAATGTAGTGAAGATCAGATTTTAATTTTAACATCTTGGATAATGAAGTTTTTCAGAATTATTCCCTAATTCACAATCACTTTTGAGTTCCGGTGGTAAAAAGAGAATCTATTTTTTAAGTGGCCTGTTTCACAAATTATTAAACTTAGAATGTAAGTACTTGAGTCCTGAGAGTTTGTTTTTGCTGCAAAGAATACCACTAAGTGAAGCGCTATCTGGAATGCATGGAAAATGTTAGCTTTTAAACTCATTTCTTTACCAAAATAAATTTGATCAGATACAAAATAATCTCTTAAAACACAATTACTTTATTTTAAAATTTTGATTGATATGGTTCTTTAAGATGAAGGTTCTTTAGCCTACCTTCTCTGAATGCTTACCCTTAAGATTCCTCCTGGCCATAACCACCCCCCCCCAAAAAAAAAAATGAAGGAAAAAAGCAATACCTTCACACATTTAAAAAAACATCCTTGTTTCCATATCTTGGAGTTCATTTTGGTTAGGAACATTTTATATAACAATATGTACATCATTATTGTGATCCTTTGCTAGGACTATCCTTGTTAATCTTAATCTTTTCCAACTTTTTTTTCATTTTCAGTCTTTTCAAGAAATTGGTAATCTCCTGAGTACCCAACTACTTTTTGCCAGTACAGAGGTTTGTATTACAACTTAATGTGTTTCATCTTGCTACAAATATAACTGTGTTCCACTATAGAGATTTTAAATCTCAAATAACAAATTAGATTGAATCCTCATCCCAATATTCCCACTAGTCACAAGGCATTACAGAACTACCACACTGGTCCTGATAGACAAAATTCTCATTTTCATAAATTTCATGTCTAATTGAAAAGGAAGGAAGGAAACAAGTAAGCAGTTTGACAACCGGGCTAATTTCAGCTAGTGATAAGTTTTATGGAAAATAAAATAAGGATAGACATGGACTCCTAGAGGAGCAAAAAAAAAAAGAGAATGCAAAGGCCTCTTAGTGGTACATCCAATAAATATATATGCAGTGTACTAAGCAAGGAGAAAATGAAATACAAAGTTAGGAAGGTAAGCAAGGGGCACATCATGAAAACATTTCTTCATTATTCATATAAATTTCAATGGAAATACATGAGATATTTTTAAGCAAGATTGTCGCTTGATGTCTTTCAAGAAATAGAACAGAGAGGTCTATTGTGCATTTTTTCCTCTAGTAGTATAGATGGTATCTTAATTTAAGATTATGGAAATTGAGAACTAGTGAAATTGTCAGATTTTGCATGTATTTGGGGAGGGTAAGTTTTTAAAACTTTTTGATGCATTTTATTTAGTGATGCAGAAAGGAATGAAATCAAGAATGATACCTAGGGCTGGGGGTATAGCCTAGTGGCAAGAGTGCCTGCCTCGGATACACGAGGCCCTAGGTTCGATTCCCCAGCACCACATATACAGAAAACGGCCAGAAGCGGCGCTGTGGCTCAAGTGGCAGAGTGCTAGCCTTGAGCGGGAAGAAGCCAGGGACAGTGCTCAGGCCCTGAGTCCAAGGCCCAGGACTGGCCAAAAAAAAAAAAAAAAAAAAGAATGATACCTAGGTGTTTGGTTTGAGCAGCTGAGTAGATGGTGAAGAAATTTATAAGAGATCCAAAAGACACTGAGTTTTGGGCGGTCATGAGTTCTATTTCTGACATACTTGAGGTGTATAATAATGTATAGTATCTAAGTAGAAACACTGAAATTTTATTATTTGAAATAATTGAAAAAGTCTTTGGATTTCATGTCTGGTTGCTCAAGGAATGTGTGATAGTTATGTGTAGAAAGGGTACAGTATTTGGTATTTGATGACATGAAAATTGGGAGAAAACTAACAAAGAGAGTAAAAATCAATCTCAATGGAGCCCAGAGCAAAACTTTAAAAAAGAAATCCCCTAACTTAATAAAGTAGATGATAACTATTTGAGCAATCTGAGTTCATACACTTTAATGTAGCCAGATGATCTTTAAATTGTCAGTAGGTAAAAATCTTTCTTTCCTCATCTTTTTGTTGTTGTTGGTGGTGATGGGGCTTGAACTCTGGTCCTGGGCACTGTCCCTGAGCTCTTCAGCTCAAGGCTAGTGCACTACCACTTGAGCCACAGCTCAAAACTACCAGTTTTCTGGTGTTTAAGTGGAGATATGATTTCAATGGACTTTCTGCCCAGGATGACTTTGAACTGCAATCCTCAGATCTCAGCCTCCTGAGTAGCTAAGATTACTAGACGTGAGCTACTGGGGCCCAGCTTCTCCCCATCTCTTTAGCTTCAACATTTGAAAGTTTGTTTTCTTTATCATACTAAATATTTCTAGGTAACAGCACAGGTGTTATATATAAGCTTGTGGTTCAATATACCTTGAAAAGGTATAACATTTTCTTGTCTAGCACCCTTAACCAAGAACTAACTCTTGGCTTGGCTTGGATCATGTAAATTTTAATTGTTGGGAGTTAGAATTCTCCAGTTAGTGAGCCTATGTTACATGTGAATTCTTTTGATACAGTAATCTGAAATTTTGACAAGTCTATCTGAATTACATGAATTTAAAGATGGTATTCACCAAATGTAAAAGATGATGAGTAAACAAGAGTATCATGCACCTAACACATTCTCATGTTCATTTGTATGATAGATTATGTAAAAGTCATTTGGAATTCTCAGGAACCAAAATTCCTGAAGTTAACTTCCATACAATTTATACACAGTGAAAGGAGTAAGAAAACTAGAGAACATCTGTTTCCCTTGACATTGGAACATTCTATCAAGCTAGATAACTATCAAACTATCTTTATAATCAGTTTTATTGCTAGTGCCATGTAGTAGTAATTTCAAAAGCAAACAATATTATCTTCGTTAATGTTACCCAGTAGGACTTTCTGCACTGTGTAACATGTTTACTACTGGCCTCATGAGGTTGGTGAGTACTTGAAATGTAGCTGATGTAAATGATGCACCAAATTATTCAGTTGTAAAGGTAAATCTAAGTGAACACATGTGACTAGTTTCTTTCGTATTGTACCATGTAGGTGAAGAGTAATTGAAACTGATTTCTTTCTTTTTTTTTTATTAATTGGACATAAATTTTTTTACAAGGTGTTGTACAAAGAGGGTGCAGTTACATAGTAGGGCAGTGTGTACATTTCTTATGATATCTTACGACCTGTTTTTCTATCCCTTGTCTAGGTCAGGTTGACATATATGCAATATACAATGTATCAAGAACATATACAGTATTCACAGACTTGGTCTCTACTGTCTCTGAAACTGATTTCTATCTACTGCAGTGTTCTGCCCCTGGCCTTTTAGTAAGATGATAAAAACTTGTTTGAACTCAAATTTCAACTGTATGATTCAGCATAGAGATAGATGTCCCCAAATTTACCAAATAGCTCTGTTTCTGCAAAGTTAACCATACATATTTTATAAATGTAGTCCCTTCATGCCATTAGCTTAAATAATAAATACAAGAAAGTTTAAAAAAGTATTGTACCTTCAATATTTGTATGACTTTAGACAAGTGACTTCATTTGCCTGGATTTCAATTTTATATATCATCTGTGAGATGGAAATGCCAGAATTTAATATATTAAAAATAGATTGGACCAAGAATAATCTCATTTGCCAACTATTTTTTGCTGTCATCCTTATTTTCACCATTGTTACCCTTCTCCTCCTCCTCCTTCTTTATCATCAATATTTTTTAAATGAATGTGGGCTGGGCATCTGTGGCTTACACTAGTATTCCTAGTTACTCAGGACGTGGAAATCTGAGGATCATGATTCATTGAGAGCCCAGGCAAGAAAGTCGTGAGACTCTTTTCTTCAATTAAGCATCACGAAACCAGAAGTGGAGCTGTGACTCAAGTGGTAGAGTGCTAGTCTTGGGCATATAAAGCTCAGCGACAATACCCAGGCCCCAAGTTCAAGCCCCAGTACTGGCATAGAAAGAAAAAAAGAATGTAGGCATTAGTAGCTTCGATTTTCATACCACAGCATTTTTTTTTTTTTTTTTTTTTTTTTTTTGCCAGTCCTGGGGCTTGGACTCAGGGCCTCAGCACTGTCCCTGGCTTCTTTTTTGCTCAAGGCTAGCACTCTGCCACTTGAGCCACAGCGCCACTTCTGGCCATTTTCTGTATATGTGGTGCTGGGGAATCGAACCCAGGGCCTCATGTATATGAGGCAGGCACTCTTGCCACTAGGCCATATCCCCAGCCCATACCACAGCATTTTTAACGGGAAATGTCAAAGTTCCAGCCCAAACTTAGATTCTTTGGATTTTCAATCTTTCTAGTTTTTGCTATCTTTTCTGCATCCCATTTTTTAAATTTTGATCTTCGGACCTTTCTATGCAGCATCAACCTTAGATGTAAATTAGATGAAACCCATCCTATACTGTGAACCTCAGGTTTCTCAGCAAATTTTGGAGCAGCTTCCAGTTTCTTGGGTTTAGTCTTGGAGCTTTTGTCTTCTAGATTGATATAAGAATGTTACTCATTTTCCTCATGGTCTTTCATCTAAACTGACAACTTTCTTACCTTGCTTTTTACCTTGTAGCTTGCTTCTTTAAATTTTCTGTAGTTAAAGAGAGAGCTAAGTGAGTTTTTCTTGTATATAAAATTTAATATGTATAGAGAAATATAGATATATCAATATATAAATTTCAATGTGAGATAAAGTTCTTTCATGGGCTAAAATATTCATAGGACTTACAAGAAAAATCACAGATTTATCTTGATGTTAAGGGTCCTAGAAGTCTGATATTTGTGTTTGTATTTATGTGTTGAGATTATAATTTATGTTCATATATATAATATCATTTTATAAACACCAGATTTAACTTAGTATCCTAAACTAGGGGAAATGATTATTTAATTCATGTACTAGAGGCATGTTTTCATTTCTGATATTGATATTATTCATAATTCATTTGGACTACAGTCCCTTTAGTTCATCCAATTTTAATGCCTATCAAGCAGAGAAAAAAAACTCTTAAATTTTTTCCGTGAATGTAAATTATATAACCTAAGCAAGAATACCAACCTAGATCACTATTGTACTAAATGAAGAGTTCTATAGAAAGCACATGGCATCATATAAAAACAGCCTATGATCATATTATAAATATATTGAACATATTTATAATATCTATAAACAGTACACAGCAAAATTCAATTCTTCTTTTGTGGTGGCATGTCTCTACCTTAACAGCCCAGGTGACTCTCCCTACTAAACTGTCAAGTTGAATATTCTTTTCAATCTCTAAATGCATTTGTACCATGTTAAAGTACCACAATAATCACGTGATGCCCTTTAAAATAATAATGGACTTTCTATTTCTCTTTTGAACTAAATTGAAGGCAAAAATGGCTTCACTGTACTCTCCAGGCTCTCACTTGCATCCCTTGTTCCAAGTTACTCCATGTCACATTTATAACTGAACTAAAATCTTTGAGATATAGCTGCAGTATTCTTTTACTTTTATTTCCTTCCGTTTATAAAAATGACCTTAGTTATCTTTCTAGCCTATAGGAAAATACCTATCAAAGAAGGTCTTGGGAGTTTTTTAAGCTTTCAAGTCAGCAGTATACTTTTGAAAAAGAACTCTGCTAGTATTCAAGGGACCTCAATATTTCTTTGTGTTTCCTTGGTAACTCATAGCTTAACCTTGAATTAACACTAAAAGCTTCTTTGAGCCACATATTCTTCACTTTAAAAAATGGGTAGACCTCATTTTCTTCCTCAAACATATTGAAACATTCACATGAAGAATCACTCCTTTGGCTAAAAATCTATATACAATGCATTGGGGCTAGAAAAGTAATGATGAGAGGACCTTTCAAGAGTACAAAAGCAACAACAGCAGAAGTTAAGATCATAGGTAACAACCCCCTACACTACTAAGTCATCCTTGAAAAACGAGAAGTTGCCAGACATGATATGCAGGGGTTACTTTAAATATGCTGTTGAAGGTTCTCTCTCAATATCTCTCCCAGTCTGTTTCCTTTATCCGTCTTTCTTTGTGTGTGTCTGTCTCTGTCTCTGTTTCTTGTATCTATGTCTCTTTGTCCCTCTCTCTTCTCTTCCCTCCAATTTTCCTTTCCTTCCCTCCCCACACCCAGGGGTACCTTTCCCAGAGGTAAATAACTATTGAGTCATTGGAGAGTTAGACACTAGTCATGCATTCATTCTGTATTTCAGAGATAGTGGTCTGATATCTCCTGCAAAGTTTGTCAACAGCTTAGTCTTGGAAACAAAAGTTGATTTAAATGAATAAAATTATCCTTGACTCTTTGTTTTTTAATCACCATTGGAAATTTCCATGTCTCAAATTTTATTTTTTAAGTAGAAATATTGAGAGAGCAAAGGAAAGAGTGACATTGTCCCAAAATGCATGTACTTGTCCGTTTTATGAAACTGTACCCCTCTATACATCACTTTTAAATTTCAATTAAAAGAAAAACCAAATAAAAAGAAAAAAGTATAAATATGTATTCTTTTCTATTTGAAAACCTGGTTTTGTGCTGAGGAACATGCATGACATATCAATTCCTGTGTTTACAGGACTTCTAAACATTGAAATTTCCTTTTGTTTTGACCCACTATTTAGTACTTATAAAATCATTTCTTTCGCTAAATTCTTCCTTTTCTTTGTCTTAATTCTACACCACTCTCAAATACTCCCTGAAGTTTATATAAGTGGCATCATCTGCTTTAAAACATCTGAATAATTTGCTCTGATGCTGAATAATTTGTTCAACATCTATGTCCTATAGCTCTATGCAACCTGAGTCATCGTGCTTACTTTGTCGGTAATCTCTATTAATATTTCATCATTTTCTTTCCAAAAGATGAGGTTTGCACTTTTCCTGCCATGCTGGTAGAGAATGATAGAGGCAAAAAGGCTTCCTGATTTACATAAAGATTGCAAACTATTATTCTCTGAGTAATTTTAAAGTGCACACACTGCATACCACTTTCTGATGTAATCATATCCTTGCCTATTGAGCCTGACATGCATGAAATCCATAATTGGAACTAGCTTTCTAAAGAGAGAATTCACTTCTTACAGGGGAAGTTAGGAGTGCTGTCTTCTTAAACTGCTTTTCAAGGCCAGCTATCTGAAGTCACTTGAATCACCTTTAAGAAATTCTATTCATTTACCCATTCCAAAACAAGTATAGACTCAGTCCAGAACACATCCTCATCTTCTCTCACAAATCCATTTTCACTTCAACTTTCTCACTTTTCCTCAGAATTATTTAATCAACTTTCTCACTTTTCCTCAGAATTATTTAATCTTCTACTCTCTCCTTTATTTTAGTGTCTATGCTTATTTATTGCTTCTTATTTCTTTCATTATAATTCCTTCTCAGAACTCTTACTTTTTCTCATATTTGGGCACAACAGTATAGGAAAAACATCTTTAAGTTTTGAGTGATCATACATCTCAGTTTTCTCAGAATTTATCTCTTAATTTTCCCTTGATTTATTGTTCGTTATTCCCTTGTGATTTTATAATAACTCCATTTTCTTGTTTAAACATATTTTGGTTGCATCAATAAGTTACATGGCCACTTCATCAATATCCTTTTTATTGCTGATACCTCACACTACCACATTTAGTGCTTAGTATTTTTTTAATTAAAAGTACTCATCCTATTTGTCATCTTATGATTATAATACTTATTTCCTATTTATCTCTATGGATAATTTGTCATAAACCTTATTTATTACTTACTCAGTTTCAGCATCCCTGTATCAAACTTTGTTATCCCATATTGCTTCATACTCAAATTCTGGATATTTCTCAAATACAGTTTTACTTTTTTATTGTATTTTATTTTTTGAATTTCAAATGGTTATATAAATGGGGTTCAATTTAATGTGTCCATCTAAGTGAGCAGTGCTCCTTGATCAGTCACCTCTTCCACCATTCTCCTCCATCCTGTCTCACCTATTCCTTTATATTCTCCAATCCACTAGGAATTTCTCTCCTCTGACTTCTCAATACACCTTATTTTTTATATAATCTTTCTCATTGTTCCCTGAATTATTTATCTGTGCATAAATATTAAACTGCAAGGATGGGGCTGGGGATATGGCCTAGTGGCAAGAGAGCTTGCCTCGTATACATGAGGCCCTGGGTTCAATTCCCCAGCACCATATATACAGAAAACGGCCAGAAGTGGCGCTGTGGCTCAAGTGGCAGAGTGCTAGCCTTGAGCAAAAGGAAGCCAGGGACAGTGCTCAGGCCCTGAGTTCAAGGCCCAGGACTGGCCAAAAAAAAAATCAAATAAACTGCAAGGATAACTTATGTTTGTACCACTTTAATGGTTTAGATTGAAAATATTAAGCACTTATTTAATGATTACTAATATGATTTAATGTTTGTAACAGCCTATTTAAAACCTCAGAACTCTTGCTTTCATAAAAACTGATCTGGTTATATTCAACAACCCTGTGATTTCTACTATACCCATTGGTATTCAGTAATGCTCATAGGTCATTTAAATGAAGTGATTCAAAATGAACTTATCATGAGTTATACATTGACAAGACAAACACAGTTCTGATTTAAACATGGAAGTTTTATACCAAATTGATACATAACTCACATTCTCATTGGTAGAATTTGTGTTTTGCTTTGTATTTGCTAATGTCATTAGATTAAATGTCTTTCAAGAATTATAATAACAAATTTTTCATCACACTGAAAAATGGTTGTATGACATTTAATAATTCATAGTTATATTTTCTCTTTATGAATTTTGGGAGAAGTGATATCTTTTGATACTATGGTGATGCAGTTGCACTGAGAATTTTGACTATAACTCAAGTATTGTCATTTGTAGAGAATTATGAGTACCATATGAAGAGTATCATAATAGATACCCCTTATAGTAATTGAAATACTATTATTTGAATAACATTCTAGATAATACCATTAATGAAATTTCCTTTCATATAACTACTTAAATATAATTAAAAATAAATTTTAAAACTTAATTTTTTCGGTTTTTGAAACTCTTGTGACAGTAGCATACTCATTTTTCCTCCCATGTATATTCTTAAAATAACTGCTCATATATTGTAGTTTAATAAGAGTAACTGTCTATTGTTTGCCTTACCTGCTTTCTAATCCCTACTGATCAATAGCTTTCATTGAGATCTTCATAAATCTTTATAAATTGTAATATATTGTAAAATTAATTGACCTCCATACTGTGTTTTCTCTCTTCCCTTCCCTTCAAACTCCTAAACTATCTGATAGCCAGAATAATGTTCTACACATAATGTATATACATACATAAATATATAGACATGTTATTTCCTTGAATATGTATATTTTTAGGTCCAGCTTTGACAAATGAGTGAACACATGCGATATCAAGCTTTTTGAGCTTATATCACTCAATATTAGAATCTCTATATACACCTATTTCCCTGAAAATAACATAATTTCACTGTTCTTTATGGCTGTGTGATATTAGATGGTACACCGTCAAGTATTTTATTTTTCTATCCATATGTTGTTGATTCTAGCATTTTGGCTATTGCAAACAGGGCTTGAATAAAAATGAGGATGTAGGAATCTTTCTTGTATATTAATTTACACTCTTACACATATATGGCCAAGTATGATATGATGGGCTCATACATATATCTCTTTGTACATTTTTGAGGAACCTCCATACCAATTTCCATAGTGTACACATTATATTTCTTATTCCCACTAACAGTGTATAATAGTTCGTTTTTCCCTACATCCTTGCCAGTATTTGTTGTTTATTGTATATTTTTTGTATTCTTAATGATGGCCATTCTGACTGGGATAAATGAGATGAAATCTTATTGAATTTTTTGTTTGCATTTCCTTTATGGCTAACAATGCTGAGCATTTCTTTATATGTGTTAGTCATTTGTACTTCTTCCAAAAACTCTCTGTTCAAAAACAACAAAGCCACAGTCATCTAAATTTTAACAAAGAAGCCAATGTAAAACTCGGCAGCCTCTTCAACAAATGGTACTAGACAAAGTAGTTACATATAGCAGATTGGAAGTTGTCCATTGTCCAATATCTCCCAACCAGTACCAAAAAATGTCAACTCCAAACTTATCAAGAACTCAATGTTAAGACCCAAAACTTTACAGGAAAACATAGAGAAACTCTAGCAGCTATATATACAGGTAATTAGTTTCTGAATAGGATTGCAATTTCCCAGAAAATGAGAACAAGAATTGATAAATGAGACGACACTGAATTAAAAAGCCTCTGCACATCAAAAGAAACAATTACCAGAAGCAAAAGACAACACATACAAGAGGAGAAAATATTCACTAGCTATTCAACAGATAAAGGATTAATATCCAGAATATACAAACAGCTTAAAAATTAAATAACAAAAGAACAAATAATCCAATTAATAAATTGGGATCTGAATTGAACAGTTCTTTTTTGTAAAGACCTAAAGCAGCCTCTTGGCTGAAATAGTTTTCAAATACTGAAAGATAAATTTCACTCTCAGTATTGTCATGACTTTCATACTTGGCTCATTTAACCATTTTATATACTAATAAATAAACATAAATATGGTAAAAGACAGAACTCTTAACCACAAAAGTAAAGCTTCTATGAATGTTTTCTAGCTTTCCCAGGCTCTCTTCAGAACTTGTGGAAATATGTGAAACTGTTACTGTATATAAATTGAACACTGAAGTTAATGTAGATTTTTCTATGTATCCAGTTTATAATTATTTGCATTAATTTTATGACCAACTAAAAATCTCAGAACCTTTTTTACATGAATATCTGTCTATGTTAATTTCATTTTGGCACTTATTAGAACATTGATTTTAAAAGATAAGTGAAACTGTAAGGAATGCATGTATAAATGTGCCTTGTGAAACACAGAACACATACCAGAGGAAAAAAAACAAAAAACTTCAAAACCAATATTATATATAGATAACAGTCATTAATATTTTGTTATGTTTCCTGCTACTATTTTTTTGGGAGGACGGGCTGGTCCTGAGGCTCAAAATCTGTGCCTGAATGCTGTCTCTGAGATACTTTTGCTTAAGGCTAGCACTGTATCACTTGAACCACAGTGCTACTACCATCTCTTTCTTCGATTAATTGGAGATAAGGGTCTCTCAGATTTGCCTGCCCAGGCTGATTTTGAACTGTAATTCTCAGATCTCTGCCTTCTGAGTAGCTAGGATTACAGGTGTGAACCACTGGCACGCAGTCTCCATATACATTTTTGTTTTCAGTGCTAGGATTTGAATTCAGAGTGCTTGGTAGAGAGGCACTCCACCTGAGTGAAGGCATGGCCCATGACTTCAGCTCTGCTTGGTTTCTTTCAGTTTTCTTTCTAATACTGTCTGATCCAATACAACAATGATCCCTTTATTCAGCTTTTCACAAAGCTGAAAAGGCAGATACATTGCATTCAGATTTTGCTTAGTTGAGATGGATGGGGAAATTCACAAACATTTGCCTTGAACTCCAAGCCTCTCAATCTCCACCTTCTGAGTAACTAGAAATACAGGCATGAGCATCCAGTTTAGCCCTCCTCTCTTTTCTTTTTTAATTTAGATAATGGAAGTTTGTCAATATTCATTTATGGTCAAGAATATTTTGACATTCTTAAAATATTTAAGAAGTATTATGGGGCTGGGTATATAGCCTAGTGGCAAGAGTGCCTGCCTCGGATACACGAGGCCCTAGGTTCGATTCCCCAGCACCACATATACAGAAAACGGCCAGAAGCGGCGCTGTGGCTCAAGTGGCAGAGTGCTAGCCTTGAGCGGGAAGAAGCCAGGGACAGTGCTCAGGCCCTGAGTCCAAGGCCCAGGACTGGCCAAAAAAAAAAAAAAAAAAAAAGAAGTATTATGAGTAATACCTTTAGTCTTTAGTAATTTGTAATTACCATTGAGTAATGTTTAGTAAATTCCTTCCTGATTAAATATTTTCAATTTTTGTGTTCTGAAGTGATAAGTAATACAGACACTGAGACACAGAAACACACAGCTACAGAACAGAGCAAAATAATTTCTTAAGATTTAAAATGATATGTAGTGAGAAATTTTAATAATATTCAGAAGAAAACACAGGAAAGACCTTGTATAAGAAAACATACAGGAAAATCTATATACATGAGGGAACAAAAGTGAGAAATTGTACGTGTTAAATGCATCATATCTAAATTAATATTTTAGATGACAATTTTTAAATGATGCTTTGTATTCATAATGTATAGGCCAAAGGTACAAACAAGTAATTAAATAAAAACATCAAAACCTCAGTGGTGTACATAAAAAAGAAAAAATTGATAAAAATATACTTCCCTAACTGCCATTATTATACAAAATTTCCTCAGAAGTAATCATAGAAGCAATTATTAGAGCAAAAGTAAGATAACAGTGGATAAATCTGTTCAATTTTTATGAGGGTTCATTTTGTAAATTATAGCAAATGCTTCAAATAAGAGCATATCTTCACACAAAATAACTTCTTCAAAAAGATACTGTAAAATAATAATCAGAGCTATGTGTATGTATGTATAAGGGTATTCAACGTCCAATCTAAATGCTCAACAGTAAAAAATAAGGTATAATGAGTTTTCCAAACATTATTTTATGATAGGAAAAATGTTAACAATGCTGCTGGAGAGAATAGAATATATAAGAAAGGTATTTATTACAGTTTTAAACTAATATTTAAAAATCAAAAGCACCTTATCTTTTAAAATTTGTTATCTTTAGTTGAACAAAATGATTTCAATGCATCAGGTCAATTTATGAGTAGAATTCATTTTGACCAATGTCAGCAATTCCATTATTCTCCCCTATTTATCCCAACTCCACCCACCCCTTCAAGTTTCCTAGTCCAAGTTTCATTTATACACATTGACTATTGTGACTGTCTCTACCATTCCTCTCTCCTTTCATCTGCCCACATCTCACTTCTTCAGAAAAAAACCAATGTATTTTAGGTTCCTGGTATTCAGTTTGTTGAACTACCAGCTAACATTTCAAGTAATTTCACCATGTAATTCCATACTTAGATATGCCATACTTTAGTCTGTCTATAAATACATATGGCCCTGTATATGTTTGTCTATATAGTTATATTTTTATAACTAACTTCCATATATGAGCAAAAACATGTACTGTTTGTCTCTCTAAGCCTGACATGTCACTTAACAATTTTTTTCCAGGTCCATCCATTTCTTTGCAAAGAAACTAATATGATACGTCCTGATAGATAAGTAAAATTCAGTATTCTTGATTCACTCATCCATTCTCGAGCATTTAAGCTGTTTCCATAACTTGGCTATAATGAATTACTCAGTAATGAACATGGATGTGCAAGTGTCTTTACTGTATCTTGACTGGTAATCATTTGGATAAATGCCCAAGAGTGGTATCACTGGATTACAAGGTAGTTCTATTTCAAAAATATTAAATGAACATATAAAATTTTTTTCTCTATGTAATATATGTGTAATTGATATTTTATTGTTTCTTTATATTTTTTAGTATTACCTAAATCCATTGTTCAAAATTTAGAGCAATCATCATTTATATACTTAAAAAGCACTGTGATTAACATTTTTGTACATAAAACTTTGTTAATTTATATTCTTTTGGTAGTGATTCCTAAAGATGAAATGGAGAATGATTATAACCATATAAGTATTGGTCAAATTAAAATGTTTTTCTGGGGCTGGGAATATGGTCTAGAGGCAAGGGTGCTTGCCTTGTATACATGAAGCCCTAGGTTCAATTCCCCAGCACCACATATACAGAAAACGGCCAGAAGTGGCGCTGTGTCTCAAGTGGCAGAGTGCTAGCCTTGAGCAAAAAGAAGCCAGGGACAGTGCTCAGGCCCTGAGTCCAAGCCCCAGGACTGGCAAAAAAAATTAAGTTCAAGGCCCAGGACTGGCCAAAAGAAAATGTTTTTCTATTTAACTGAACATTTCTAGAGAATTGCAAATTTCCTATATCCTTCAGTTTATGAAAGAATTCTGGTCTTGGATCATCTAAATGTTTTAACGTGTAACTAAAACTCCCAGCAGCCACCAGTTTTTTTAAATGAGCATAAAGTTTGATAACACTTGAGAGCATAAAGTTTTAAACACTGAGCCTTGGAGAAAAGCATGAGGGATTTTAATAAGGAGTCATGGAAACCAACTTGTCTTTTCTATAAAGTAAAATTGTATGGAAAGATTCATTCTGACAATCTTTTTAAAATTTTTTTGGTCATTCATGGGGCTTGAACTCTGGACCTGGGTACTTTCTCTGAGCTCTTCAGCTCAAGGCTAGTGCTCTACCACTTTGAGCCACAGAAATTCTTCTGGTTTTCTGGTGGTTAATTGGAAATAAGAGTCTCCTGGGACTTTCCTACCCAGGCTGGCTTTGAACTGCAATCCTCAGATCTCAACTTCCTGAGTAGCTAGGATTACAGGCGCGAGCCATTGGTACCGGCAAAAGACTTATTTCATTGTAACTTTTTTTTTTGACAGCAATGTATCTTAGGGCCTGGGCAGTGTCCTTGATCTTCTTTGGCTCAAGGCTAGTGTTCTACACTTGACCCACAGGACCACATTCAGCTTTTTTTTAGGAATCAAACCCAGAGCTTCATGCATGTTAGGCAAGCACTCTACCACTAAGCTACATTCCAAGCACTCATTCTGATAATCTTGTTAGCAATTAAACATCTTGTTATCTGGACAGTATGCTGTAGATAAAGGTGACACAGTGAACTTTAGTAACTTGGAATCTAGGCATAGAGTTTTGATATGTGTCCAGGAACTATTTAAAAATTAATATTTTTCCTAATGTAGATGCTGGTTTTTTTATACCTAATAAACACTGTTCAGTATTTCTTTATGGGAGTTTATATTATCTGTCTTTATACAGTGTGTACAGTGACTCTGAGGACTGTCCAGATTTGGCAATCACTTAACTAGAAATCTTAAGTCATCAAACTGGAAATAGCATGGTAAATAGATATGGGAAAAGTACTGAGGTAGGATTAGCTAAGGAAATCTTAGTGTAGGAGTTGAATCAGGGGGTCAATTTACCAAGTTGCTGGTTTACTATTTTCATCTACATTATTACTTTAGATCTTGATCTTTTCTCAAAAGACACCTGAATTTTTAAAGAAAATTACGTTTTTATGATTAGCAGCAACCTTATATGTTACATGTTTTAAGAGAAACCAAATTGCAAAGCAAATTCAAGCCACCAAAAGGAAAAGAGCCGAGTGCTAATTCTAACCACTCATGAGGCTGGGATCTGAGGATCATGGTTCAACGTTAGCCTGGGCAGGAAAGTCCATGAAACACTTAGAAAAAGAAAAACAGCCAGAAGTGGCACTGTGGCTCACGTGGTAAAGTGCTAGCCTTGAGCAAAATGAAGGTCGGGGACAGTGCCCAAGCCCTGAGTTCAAGCCCCAGGAGAATAAAAAGAAAAAGGAAGAACAATTTATTATTTTTTTTATTTTTATTTTTTGGCCAGTCCTGGGCCTTGGACTCAGGACTTGAACACTGTCCCTGGCTTCCTTTTGCTCAAGGCTAGCACTCTGCCACTTGAGCCACGGCGCCACTTCTGGCCGTTTTCTGTCTATGTGGTGCTGAGGAATCGAACCCAGGGCCTCATGTATACGAGGCAAGCTCTCTTGCCACTAGGCCATATCCCCAGCCCAACAATTTATTATTTTATCGCACACTCTCATTTATATAACATTGACTCATTTAGTAAATATGATGGCTTAGAATATCCCACATTCTTACTATTCATTGTTCTGGGATAGACCAGTAGACATTTGTGTCATGCTATTCTGATTTAGAATACAAACAAACTACTTGACATACTAAGAGATAGGAGGATATCTGAAGCATATGGGAAGGATTTAGAAGATAATCAAAATGAAAACGTAGGCCTTCTTGACGTGAGATTTGACTAACTGAGGCTGAAGTTAAGGTAAATCAACCACGCATTTAGGAAAGAACATTCCAGATAAAGGAAATAGCCAGTACAAAAGCCCAAATGTAGCAGGATGACTACTGTGTTTGAAGAATGGTCATCAGGGCAGTGTGGCTCAGGAGAAATGAGTAAGGAGAGACTAGGAGGGAAGAAATATAAACCCATTCCCTGGCAACAATCTGATTTCTCTATATAATTTTGTCTTTTACAGAATCGCAAATAAATGAAATTAGAGGTCTTACTTCTTATACTTAGAATAATGCTTTTGAGATTCTTCTATATTGTTTTGTGTATCAGTAAGCTCATTATTTTTTGTTGCTAAATAAGAATTCATTTTGAAACGACATCACAATTTGTTTAACCATTGAAAAGTAGACAAACAGTTGCATTCTTTCCAATTTTCATCTATTATTAATAAAGCTGTTATGAACATTTGTGTAAAATTCTTTGTGTGGACATATGTTTTCGATCCCCTTGGTTAAATTACTAGTATTGAAGTGGCCAGGTCATATGGTAAGTATATGTTTATTTGAAAAGAAAGTACCAAATTCTTTTCTAAAATGTCTGCATAATTTGTATTCTTGCAAGTAATGTGCTTTTCTTTCTCGTATTTGCAATTTTAAAAAATCTAGGTAGTGTGGTAGGTGTGTACTAGTATCCCATTGTGGTTACAATTCACATTTTCCTAATGATAAATGGTATCAGTCACATTCCTTTTGCTTATTTGCCATCTCTTTCTTGTCCTTGAGTCCTCTGTCTTAATTTTTACTTTTTATCAATTGTTATTTTTCATATTATTTTTCAGCTGCAGTGTTCTTTATATATTCTACATGCAAGTCTGTTATCAGGCATGAATTTCACAAATATCTTCTCCTGGCCTGTAGTTTGCCTTTTCTGCATTTGTGGAATTATTTTTAGAAAAATCTGAGTTTTCAATTTTGTTGATGTCTAACAGTGCATGTTTTTTCATGGTTTGTTCACTTAGGTATTTTCAATGATATCTTTTGATAGTCTAAAGTCAGAAATATTTCCTTTGTTTTCTTTTAGAAGTTTATATCTCTATGCTTCCACATTGGTTATGATATATTTTAGTTCATTTTCATTTGATATCACATGATAGGTTTAATTTTTAGACATTCAGATGCATAAATTTTGCAGAAATGTTTTTTAAAAGGTTTCTTTATCCTGTGAATTACAAGGGTATAAAAATCAATTGAATGTATATATGTGTGAATCTATTTATAGGTTCTGATATTTTGGTTCATAGATCAATATGTCTACATATTTTTCTCTTCTTTTCTTTCTTCTGTTGGTTGTGGGGCTTGAACTCTGGGTGTGGGCACTGTCTCTATGCTCTTCAGCTCAAGGCTAGCAGTCTACCACTTGAGCCACAGTGCCATTTCCAGTTTTCTGGTGGTTAATTGGAGATAAGAATCTCATGGACTTTCCTGCCCAGGCTGGCTTTATCTATGTGTTTTCTTGAAATGTATTTTTTGTAAATATGGGTAAAGTAATTCTATAAATGTATTCAATGTATATTCAACAGGTCATGATAAAAACACATCAATATATTTAAAGGTTTATCATCTTTGTACCTTGTGAACTTTCTATTCTTCTATTCATTTATTCTGAAATGAATGCCAGATTGTTGTAACTAATAATCACCCTTTGTGTGATAGATAACCAGAAGAAATTCTGTTGTGTTTTGGTGAAGGGCACCAAGCAGATTTCATATATGACAAAGCAAATAAATTTGCTATCTAATTTCTCTCCATTATCAGTTTGGGGTTTGCCATAATTTTTTATTTCAGTCATGCTAATAACTACAGAATTTCATTTTACACTTCTTTGTAGTTGCAATTTTCACTTCCCCAGTGGCTAATGATATATTATCCCATGTATATTTATATGTTTACTTCCCAATCTGTATAACTTCAGCAAAATAACTTGCCAAATATTTTGTTGTTCTCTAACTGGATTGTTATCTGCTCTTACAGAATTTTTGACAAATTCTAAGTGGAAGTCCTTTGTCAAATATTCATCAAACATTCTCCAAATGCAGTATTTGTCTCCCTGTCCTCTTTTCTGTTTATTTTGCAGAGAAATTCGGATAAAATACAATTTAATTTCTTACAGATTAGGATTTTTATGGATTGTGTTTATTTGTAATAATTCTTTGCCTAGCTCTAGATTCTAAAGAACATTTGCAATGTTTTTCTAAAGTGGTAATCTTAGCATTTTACCTTTAATGGTCCATTTTGAGATAATTTTACCTAAGGTATGAAAATTAGTATGATATCCATTGTTTTGTTCATGTAGGTCTAATTAATCCAATAGAATGTTTTGAGAAGGTTGTCTTTCTCCTTTAAATTTCTGTCAACCTTTGCAAAATGCTAGTTGTGCTTATATGTAGAGGTATATGTGGCTCTTTTTCAGGGTTTTCTGTGTTCATCTAACTTTTGTAGCTCCTGGTTGCCTTTAACCTATTTCCTGTCTATAGGAATTTGCTGATCCCACATTATTTTAGGAAAACAGAAGAATGTAATATTTGGTCTTTATCACTTTGCTTTATTTCACTTAAAATGTTTTAAAGTGTACTCAAACTTCATTTTTGTGGTGTATGCTGTTCTTGGTGCTTGAACTCGGGGCCTATGCACTGTCCCTGAGTTTTTGCTCAGGACTAGTGTTCTATACTTTGGGCTATAGCTCCACTTCCGTCTTTTATGGAAGTTAACTGGGGATATACAGCTCACGTTCTTTCCTTCTTTGGCTAGTTTCAAGCCATGATCCTCAGATTTTAACCTCCTGTGTATCTAGAATTATAGGCATGAGCCACCAGCACCCAGGTAGGAACTTCATTTTTGTGACAAAACCATGCACATGTGTGCATGATACACACATATATGTGTACACATTACAAAACTTTAACTCATCCAGTCAAATGTTACTGGAAATATATTACTTCTATATTTTGGCTATTTTAAGCAATTCTGAAATCAACATTTGTATACAAATATCAGTGTACTTGCCTGTTTTCAAATATTTGGGGTATATGCTTAGGAACAGAAAACCTTATACATATGTTAATTCAATTCTTAGTTTTATAAGAGCCACCAAACTGTTTTATGGGTTCCTGTTTAGAAACTTCATAGAAAATTACATCTTCCAAATTTCTCCACTATCCTCAATATAACTTGGTATTTATCTTTTTATTTTTATTTCCTTTTCATTATCAACATTTTATTCATTGTAATGTGATAGCTTGTGATGGTTTTTATTTGCATTTTTTAAATGACAAGTGATGTACCGCTTTTCATGTACTGTTGCCCATTTATGTTTCCCTGGGGAAAATATTCATATCCTTTCCTATTCTTTAATTGGGTTACTTTTCAATTTGTTGTTTAATGTTAGAAGTTTTTTAATGTATTCTTAATAATAAACAGTTATCAGATATATACTATTCTTAAAATACTTTCTTCCATTCTATAGGTAGTGAACTATCTCCCATTTATATTTGTGGTTATTGTCATCTATATTCCTGCTGTTATATCTAAGAAGTCAAGGACAGAGCAATTTCACCTTTTTCCTTGGAAGTTTATGGCTTAGCTCTTATATTCATAAATTTTGAATATCTTGAGTAAATTTTCTATATAGTGTCAGATAGAGGTCCAACTTTCTTCTTTTGCTTATAGAAATCCAGTTATTTTAGCAACATTTCTTAAATTGACATTTTCCCCAAATGAATGGACTTGGCATCACTATCTAAAATTAATTTAACCTAGATCTTTGTGTTTAATTATCGAATCTCAGTTATGTTCCATTGGGTTTTCTATTTCTATGCTGATTCTACATCATTTTAAGTGTTTTAGCTTAGTAATTATTAATTACTATGGAGGGGATGGAATAGAGGGCTTTGTGCCTGCTAAGTAAGCACTCTGTAACTGAGCTACATGCTCAGTCATTGGATTTTTAAGACAGGGATCACAATGTATCCACAAACTTTAAATCGACCTTACTCCACTTCTTTAATGTTGAGATCACTGGTATAGGTCCCAAATCCTATCTTATTGTATTTTGTGAAATCAGGAAATATGACATCTTTAACTTTGTTCTTTTTGTCCAGATGATTATTTTTCTTAAGAATTAATGCATTAAAAAGATATCAACTTTTCCATTTCCGAAAAACGGCATGCTCTAATTTTTATAGGGAATGCATTATTTATGCACAGTTTTAAATAATACTAATTACCTTTATTTAATTTCTGACTCTGCTACTCTTTTCAGAAACTAAATTTTATTTCAAATCTCAGTTGGTTTAAATCTAAATATGGCTACTTGTATCTCATTAGATTTTTTTGCTTCTTTATTTATATTTAGAGTATGTGAAAAATCACTTTATGTATATTCCATTAAAATGAGAAAATATTTCTCAGAAACTCAAAAAAAATGTTTCTTCACATATAAATGTTCATTTTTTCATGATAATTTGGAGTAACAAAAATATTATCTCTATAGAGGAATGAATAAAAAAAACACATATGGAATAACAGAAGAACTCAAATAGCAAAAACTGTCCTTAGCAAGAAGAACACTGCTGGAGGAATATTGATGCCAAACTTCAAACCCTATTACAATGACATACTAATAAAAACAGGTTGTTTACTGGCACAACAATAGGCCTGAGATCGAGTGGAATAGAAGACACAGAAATGAACTCACAGACCTACAGCCATCTAATATTTGATAAGAGAGCCAAAAACATAGTATAAAAGAAAGACAGCCTCTTCAACAAATAGTGATGGCAAAATTGGCTATACACATGCAGAAAACTAAAGATTAATCCTTATATATCACCCTGTAACACAATCAATTCAAAATGGATCAAAGACTTCAATGTATTGCCAGATACCAGTCAAGCCTGTAATTCTAGCTACTCTGAATGATGAGATCTGAGGAACTTGGTACAAAACCAGACTGGGCAGAAAAGTTTGGAGTTCCTTATCTACAATTACTCTGAGGAGGTGGGGTGGAGGGGGGAAGATAAGGGATAGCACCTTGGGCTCTTAGTAAAAGCCCCAGTACCAGCACAAATAAATATATAGATAGATAAAGCAAACATTGATAACATGTGGTTGTATGCAAAGAGATGGCAAGTAGCATGTAGCCAGTATAAAACAACTGCATAAATATGTGTGTCTTCTGTCTTTTGTCATTTTATTACTAATTTTATAGGTCTTTTTAAGGAGAGATCTACTTAAAAAACAAACAAACAAACAAACAAACAGGGAAAGGCTTCTAACAAATCCTCTTGATTCACACATGTTTGTCCGCTTGATTGCTTAGCTAATAAGAGATGCATTCTTACTGGCCGACTCTGATTACCACATTCCCCAACCTTCGAATGGATGAATGCATGTCCACCTTGCAGGTTAGGGAGGGCGGAGGGGACAGTGCCGTCGTGCTTCCAAAAGCATGCTTCCTAGTTTAACTGTGTTTTTCTCTTGAAGTTTAACATTTCTTTGCATTTGATGAGTAACAAAGAATTCCATGAAAAAAAAAAGAAAAAGAACTATACAATTTGTGGGGACAGCGAGTCTGGAAGAAAAAAAAAAACGGAGAAAATAGGTGAAGATGTGAAATTTTTCCAAAAAATGTAATCATTACTGAACTATCTAACTGTAACCCCTCTGTAAATCTTTACAATAAGAAATTAAGTTTAAAAATATATATTATTGCTAGAGGAAAAAACATACAGCAGTTGACTTAAGCCAGCAATGGTCTTCTATGAGATATGGCTAGAGATATAGTCAATTACAACTTATCCTCTTTTACATTGGAGACAAAAGGAGGAGACTGTAGCATTTTCTACTTACTATGATAAAAATAAAACCCACATAGATGGAACACTTCTAGAAAACCATCAGACTATTCTGAGTGGGAAGTATCCACAACAGACCTACTGAAATATTTTCTGTGTGTGTACTAAATGGAAGGACACAATAATATACATATGAGAAGCAAGGATGAAAAATACAGTGAGAAATAAATGATTGTTGGTATACTTGTGAAGCCTGGAAAAATGTTGATTTCAGAGCAGGTTTGAATCTTATACTTTCCATTTTGCCTTCATCTTTTACTCTATCTTGTCATATTCTTTTTCAGTGGCAAAATGCCAAAATAGATACATAGAAAACCATAATCTGGAAAATTTGGACAACTTGCCAACCATGTACCTTTATTACCTACATTACAAATAATACATTGATGGTTTGGATTAGGGGAAGTGTTTTATAAAACTTATATACAAGTTTAATCGATTTATTTTCACTAGTTATGTTTACCTTTTTCTTTTTTCTGCCTTTTTCATTCCTTTTACTTTCTGGGAAATGAATGAAATTAAAAGCTTCTAGAGGTTATATCTTAGTACCATTTGTTGGTGTCCAGGAACCAAAATGAAAAATTGAAACCAAGAAAAGCAAAAGCACCTGGGATCCCACCCATTTTATGAACTCTATGGAAAAGAAATACTGTATGCAACAGAAAATCAATCAAGGCATCATATACTCCATCCAGCTTGGCAAACAGAATTTATTATGGCCTTCTCATTTTAAGAAACTACTGGCCTGCAACAAAGCTGCTTTCATATACAGACAGAATAAAAACTGAATTTACACTGTGATAGGAAACCTTCCACACCTCAGTATATGAAAGGCTATCTTTAGCAATTTAGAAATGCTTATTTTAAGAATTCCAGCATAATATACTTACTTTTGATTAATGAGTAATACTAGGTAGATTTCCTTTTCTTGCCTGAAAAATTGACTTCAACAGAGGGAACTATAGTATGTTAGAGTTAGGAGAAGGCAAAAAACATCTATAGGCAAGACTTGTTCTGAGCAAACATTTAGAGTTGGCAAGGTCCTCAGGAACACAATTTCCATTTACCATCTTTCCAAGATTTGTGCCTTTTCTCTTGACTCCTTGTTTGACATCAGGAACTAAATGCAGTTATTTCCCTGCAGTCAGTCCAGTGACTTCCATTTTCAGTAAATTCCAAAGACCAACATTACTGCTGGCCAAAGTAGGATACAAATTTGTTTTAATAATAAAATATTATATTTGACCACCAAGTTTCTTCTAATAAGAATGATTACTGGATGTACCTTTACACAACATTAACTACTTGAGGTTGGAGCACATATTGTATGGAGTTTTTTTAAGATGATAACCTGCTTAATACTATATAAGGTAATAGGAGAGAATTATGTACTTAACTACTCAATGTAATTAATGTTTGCTCAGAGCTTTCTTATCAGTTGGAGGCCAATGGAATTCAAGTCCCAAATAACATGGAAAGCAAGGAAAGAACTATATATTAGCTTTAATTTAGAACTTTAATTTCTCTTAGACACGTTCTTCAGTTTCTCCATATTAAGGAACTTCATTCTGATTTATCCGTAAGAATTTTTATATATTTAATTTCACTGTAATTGGAGTAAATGCAAATTTTTGAATCGGTTTGGATTAACAAATAAGTGTACAACCTACTCAAGCTTTATCCAGCCAGATTGATTTCTAGGTTCTCTTTATCTGTGTCCTAGTCACAAGGGCCCTAAAACAAGATTTCTTTGCAAATGACACTGATGTGTACATTCTTTTAAGTGGTAGATATTTGCTAATAGACATATTTACTTAAAAGAACTCAACTTGTGGCCAAAACCCTGAAGTAAGGCAGTTGGCTGCTTCCTGTCATTATGAGCTGGTGAGAATTTAGTGTCTTTTTCAAAACACAGGGCCTACAAGGCAGGCGCTACCTGAAAAAGAGGACGGGAGGTTCTTTGAAGAGCTCAGGAAAATGAGTAGCATGAGTCTGAAGTCCCTTTCCCAGAGGAACTTCAAGTTTTTATCTGAATATAACAGGTCAATTTCTTACTAATAAATGTATACCTAAAAGCAGTACTTTTGATAATCTTCCTTCCTGACTAGATTGAAATAATCTCATTTTATGTTTTGGTCGATTTTCCATAGAGCAGGGGAAAATTGAAATGTGCTGCCTCTTATTTTCAGAGCACTTCCAATTCATATTGAAGCTTAAATCTTTTCTTTCTTTTCTCCTCCCCAAACAACCTTTCTTTGTTAAGAAACTCTTTCATTGAGCTTTTCTTTACCTCCCCATTCTTCAATAAATAGCTCAGTGAAGATATTTTAATATGCTAGCTAAAAGAGGAAGTAAATGGGTTATCACTAAACGAGGGAATTAACCTGGAGTGGAGCAGTCTGGCATTGAAAATTCGTGTTGCAGTCCATAGCGGGAAATATTATTTAAATCAAACTTATCTAAAATAACATGAAGGAAAAATAATTCAAAAAATGTACTATTGAAAGTCTGAAATTGACTTTCAAAAAATATAAGAACACTTTATTTCTTCTGCAACAAAACACTGATTGGCTTCTCTAAAGTATTATGCAATTAGAACACCCAACTAATGTTGATGGCTTTGAGAAATGGAAGTACATGAGAAATATTGTAGTTATCTTTTAAAAACATTGTAGTTATCTTTTAAGTGTCTGTCATTTCTGAAGTGTCAAAAATATTGATTTACTTAGTAAAAGCTTTCTTAAGACTTAATGTTGAAATTTAGGCAGCCTACAAACCTAGAATGTTGCACATTTTTACAATTAAAGCTACACTTAAAATGTGTTTAAGAGTTGTATGTACCAGGTGTCAGTGGCTCACTTCTGTAATCTTACCTACTCAGGAAGCTGAGATCTGAGGATCACAGCTTTGAAGCCAGCCCAGGCAGGAAAGGGTGTGTGAGAGACTCTTATCTCCAATTAACACCAGAAAGCTATAAGTGGATCTGTGGCTTGAGTGTTAGACTGCTAGCCTTGAGCAAAAACTCTCTGGGACAGCACCCAGGCCCCAAGTTTAAGCCCCAGGAGTGGTGCATGCATGTGCATGTGTGCGTATACACAAACACACAAAGTTTTATGTGACTTTATAAATATGCATTTAATATTAATATTGATGTTTTACAGTATCTTTTTTTCAGTGATGGAGAATGAACCTAAGATCTTGCACATTCTAGGCAAAGGTCCTATTATTGAGCTACATCTCTAATCCTTGAGGTTTGAGACACCATCTTTCTAAGTAGCTCAAGGTAATCATGAAGTCACAATCCTCTTGCCTTTGCCTCCTGACTACTGGAATTTAAATTTAAGACCAAAACCATCTTAAGGGATTTTCTTAGGTAAATTAAGTAAGATACTTAACACCAGTTGATCTTTAAAATAACTCTTAAGACTGGCTGGCCACTACAACCCACACTGCAACTTATAAAGAACCTCCACTTTTGACATTTGTTAAGAAAGCATGCCATAGATATGTGTCCACAGATGGACATTACTGAGCATAAGGTCTCCTCTTGCATTCAATATTGGACAGAAGTAATAAAGCATGTTAAGGATAGGATGAGGCAGGGCTAGGATAGGAGGGAAAAGGGTATTATTCCAACTCTTCTTCACCCTAAAGGAAGTAAAAAGAAAAGTGGGTGGATGAAGTTTTATGGTTTTATGTCATCATAAATAAGACAATGTAAGGCTTATAAGATGGAACACTACTGTTATTTTTTTTAATCTCTGATTTTGCAAGGCTGGAGAATGGAGATGTCATATATGGCCCTGAGAGAAAAATGAGTTGAAAATATTTCATATATGTCAATCAGAGATCATATAACAAATGACAGTTTTAATAAAACATTCAAAATTGATACTAATTTGCTTATAATGTAACTCTTCCTCAATTATGCTGAGAGTCCTTCAAATAATATTCATTGAGAGCTTTGTATGTGGAGTCACTGTACCAAGTGAAAAGTGTTTTTCACACATTATTTCATTAGATCACAGCAACCAAATCAGTCAGTTACTATGATTAGCCTAATTTTATAGATGAGGAAGCTGAGTCACAAAAGGATTTAATTACTTAAATCATCATTTAACAACTGTCAGAGTTGACATTCAGAATTTAACTGATGTATAACAAGTTCATAGATCCCTGTTCATAAAGTATTGGCCAGTACATGTGTAAAACTTCTTTGTCAGCCTTGCCACTGTGGTTTCTTACAGATTTATGTATGTGTGTCTATGTATATTCATGCAATTTGTTGGGGACCATGTGTAGACACTACCCTCACTTGAACAATTGCTTTTAGTAATGCTAATTGTAGGAGCAGTGGGAAACTGGTGTGAACTCTAACTGGAGTCAGATGAAGTTTTTGTTAGATTTTTCAATCACATAAAAGAGGCATCTAACTATGCATAGAATTCTAAACTGAATCAATGTTCCTTTTAAGAGAATCACGTAGGTAATCATCTTATCCAGTATTTTTTAGTTCAGAACACTTAAATCTGGAGAGATAACATTAGGTTGTTGAGCTAATTAACATCAAAGGCAGCTCCAGTGTTTAACTATCCCCACTATCTAATTAAGTACATAGGTCTTTTGAATTCTATACATTGGACTCAGTCCTACCTAGGTAAAGATGCAATTCTGTGAATAGGCCATTTCCTAACCATTTCAAAATAATCATTGTCTTCTATTAGGGATCTTATTCCTCTGTTTTTTGTTTGGAAACCAAAACTATGTTTTGGGTCTCAAGGTTAAAACAGTATAGTACCTCTGTTCTGCAAGAAAACTACCACCAGATAGGAATTATGGAATGACTGGGGGTGAAACTGACCTAGGCAACGTAGTCTTCTGACTGGCTATAAAATGTGATAAGTCAGTTTATTTTCTTGAGGGTGAATCTATTTGTATCTTCAGAGAATAAAATGGGCATGTATCCTTCTGAAGGATGTATAAGTGACAAATAGAAAAGTTTTTCCTAAGTTGCTGTCACAGTCCCTGCACAGTCAAAATGAGTACTTTAAATACAGCAACAATATGGCACTATTGTACAGTAAGAAATGCAAACCCTATTTTAAAATACACTCTAAATAGTCCATTTACTCCAACAAATGGCAGCTGATTGGGCTGTGCCGTAATTGGGTACAGCACTAAAGAGCTGTTTTGCCTATTATTTAAATTTCCAGAGAAGAAATAGCTAGTTCCTTCATCTCTACTCGACTCATTTTTCTTTCAGGGCCACAGATGTGTCTTGGCCATAGCACAGTTCCAGAGAAGGAAACAAGTAAGTGAGTTTAAGAAAGTCAGCTCTGCTGCAGCACAATTCGCAGTCATGACAACCAAGCAGTCTCTGTAAGTGGTATAGGCCCACATTCTCTCCAGGCATCTGTTCAGCAACTCAAGGAACTTAGCTGACAGCAGGGATAATTTGAAGAATATATCCCTGCTCTGACAGGCTGGATGAGCACATCCTTCCTATTTTCCTTTCCCAGGTGGCTGTTGTGGGTGGCCTGAGGTAGGGTGTATGCAAATCAAATCAAGTCAACAACTATATTTGAGCACCTGCTCAGCAGTTTTCTTGGTATTACTTTTGTGGAAAACAATAATCCTATAATCCATGAAGGAAGATAAAAAAGGAACAATTTAATACAATGCAATGCAGTAGGCAACTTTTATATTCTCTTCTGTTTCTTACTTATCAGAGAGTCAACACACCCAAAGTGATCTTCCTATTCAAATGTGATCCCACTGCTGTGGTATCCTTTTTGAACATCAAAGAGGGATTGGCCCCCCAATTACTTCCTGTTTTTATTCCCCCCCACCAGTAACCCTTTAAGTGTTCTGAAATTGAGTTTTAAGGGAAACATGTTCTAAATTTTTATTTTATCATTTTACTTTTAAATCTTTCCATAATATCCTATAATTTTCAGGGAAAAAAATGTAATCTTTGTCCCTGGCAAAGTACACTGTAATCTGGCTGCTGCCTACCTTATTTAAACCTCAATAAAGTTCAGTAGGTTCTTCCATGTAATCAGTATCTATTTTTGCAGTCATTGTTGATATTAAAAATAATATATATATATTTGAAAGTAGAATGTTTATTGACAGTTTTGCTGATACTGTTCACTGATGTTTTACTCTTGAATTGCTTAATTCTGTTCATTCTATGAATTTGTGTAAACACTCATGAATCTTAACCAAATTATTAATATTCACCATTGTCTTTTGCAACAGAAACCTTTAGACTGCTTTACAACTTTCATTGTTTTTGTAGTTTTCACACTTGCTGTTCCTTGAGTTTAGTTCTCACTAAGTGTCCCTATGGTTAAGAACAAAAGGAGGGAATTAGAAAATGAATACATGTTACAAAACTGTAATTTATATAGGTTCTGATTATATCTTCTTAAAAAGATTCGGTTGCCTGCAAGTAAGAATCTAAAAGGCTTACGATACTACCTGAGGAAGTTGATATACAGGATTCAATTCTCCATGGAGAGAAATTATACAGAAA
Source organism: Perognathus longimembris pacificus (assembly GCF_023159225.1). Classification (NCBI taxonomy): domain Eukaryota; kingdom Metazoa; phylum Chordata; class Mammalia; order Rodentia; family Heteromyidae; genus Perognathus; species Perognathus longimembris. Next base: position 22,781,791 of record NC_063188.1, read on the forward strand.
TTCAGCTAGAAATTCAGTTGCTTTTCTTGCCATTTTATTTCCTGTTCTCCTATTCCCCACATTTTAGCATGGCATAATTTCCTATGGTAGATGGGAAAAATAAATGTATTTCTTCAACAAATATGAATTAAATATCTTCATTCTAGACTCTGGACTAAAAGTAGGTGATAAAGTGGTGAAGCAAAGAGTAGTAGAAACTACATTTTAGTTTATAGTGAGAATGAGGGAATTAAAGCACACATATCTATCGGTTATGAATTTTTAATAGTGCAAAGGTACATTGCTTTAAAAAATAGGGTCAGTTTTAAGGAGTGGTACTGAGTTGTCAAGGAAATACTTGAGATGATAGCATCTAAATGAAAATAAGCATGACAATCAGGTTAGATTGAATGTAAAAGTCCCTAAAAGAGACTAGATACTTATTTAAAGGAAGCTTCAATGTAGCTGCCTTATAGTAAGTGGAAAGTTGAAAGGCATGAAAGTAATTTTGAGTAAGTAGGGAACTAGATTCTAAAAAGCTATGAAAATAGGAGGTAAAGTTTACTCTAATGAAAGGAGCATGTCTTCACATTATTTCAATCATGGGAAGAAAATATGAATTTGAAAATAACTTGGGGGGCGGATTTAATGTTTTGAGTTCTAAGTATATTTTAGATATCAGGCTTGTGTCTGTTGTATGGCCAGTGAAGACCTTCTCCCAATCTGAGGGCTTTCCATTTATCTTGCAAGCTATGTCTTTTGCCATTCAGAAGCTCTGCAGTTTGATGTAATCCCATTTGTCCAACCTTCTTTGGATTTGTTGTGTTTCGGGCCTTTATTTAGAAAGTTTCAACCTGTGCAAAGGAGATCAAGTGTTTCTCCTGTTCCTTCCTGAAATGTTTTCAGGGTATCTGATTTTACCTTGAAGTCTTTGATCCATTTAGAATTGACTGGTACAAGGTGATCTATAAGGACCTGGTTTTAGTCTTCTGCAGGTGTTGAACCAGTTTTGCCAGCGCCATTTGTTGAAGAGGGTATTATTCTTCCATCCCATTTTTTGCCTCCCTTATCAAAGCTTAGGTGGCCATAGGTCTGAGGGTTCAGTCTTCAGTTTGATTCCATTGCTTCTCAGCCCTATTCTTGTGCCACTACCATGCTGTTTTTATTACTATAGCTTTGTAATAAAGTTTGAAGTTTGGTATTGAAATTCCTCCAGCACTGTTTTTCCTGCTTAGGATTGCTTTTGCTATTCAGGATCTTTTATTGTTCCATATGAATTTTTGGAATGCTTCCTCTATTTCATTAAAGAATGATGTTGGGATACTGATTGGTATTGCATTGAATCTGTAGATATCATTTGGTAGTATTGCCATTTTCATGATGTTAATCCTCCAAATTCAGGAGCATGAGAGGCTTTCCTACTTCCTTAGTTCTGATTTAATTTCCTTTTTCAGATTTTTAAAGTTTACCTTATAATTTTTCACTTCTTTGCGTAAGTTGATTCCTAGGTTTTTTTTTTTCTTTTTGAGGCTATTACAAAAGGAGTTGCTTTCCTGATTTCAGTCTTGCTCTCCTCATTGTTGGCATAAAGAAAAAACTATTTATTTTTGAGGGTTAATTTTAAACCTGGTACTTTGCCAAATTTTTGGATCAGCTCAAGTAACTTGGGAATAGAGTCTATGGGGTTCTTCAAATACAGGATCATGTCATCTGCAAAGAGAGAGAGTTTTACTTCATCTTTCCCTATTTGGATCCCCTTTATATTTGCATCATGCCTTCTTGCTGTGGCTAGGAATTCTAACACTATGTTGAAGAGGAGTGTACAGAGAAGACATCCTTATCTCAATCCTGATATTAGAGGAAATGACTTTAACTTTTCAGCATTAAGTATAATACTAACTATGGGTTTGTCATATACAGCCATTATTATATTTAGGATTGTTCCATGGATTCCTAGTTTCTCCAGAGCTTTCATCATAAATGGCTATTGGATCTTGTCAAGTGCCTTTTCTGCATATATGGAGATGAGCATGTGGTTCTTGTCCTTGCCCCTATTGATGTGATGAATTTCATTAGTTGATTTGGGTATATTGAAGCAGCTTTGCATCCCAGGAATAAATTCAGTTTGATCATAGTGTATTTTTATGAGGTGTTGAATTTTATTAGCCAGGATTTTGTTGAGAAGTTTTTCATCAATGTTCATAAAAGAAATGGGTCTATAGTTCTCTTTTTTTTATGAGTCCCTGTCTGGTTGTGGTATGAAGGTTGTGCTGGCTTCATAGAATAAGTTTGATAGTGAACTTTCAGTTTCAATTTCATTGAAGAGTTTGAGGAGTATTAGTGTGAGTTCTTCTTTGAAGCACTTATAGGATTCATTTGTGAGTCCATCTCATCCTGGGCTTTTCTTGGATGGGGTGTCACTTATTGCCATTTCTATTTCACTACTTGAGATGGGCCTATTTAGTTGGTTTAAATCTTCTTGGTTTAGTTTGGGAAGATCAATATTGGCCAGAATCTCTTCCATAAATCTGCAAAGAAGCAATTGCCCCACTAATAAGTGAAGTAAGGACTTAAAGAGAGACTTCTTTGAAGAGGAAATAAGAATGGCCAATAGACACACAAAGAAATGCTCAGCATCTCTGAGCATGAAAGAAATGCAAACCAAAACAATATTGAGATCCCACCTCAGCACAGTTAGGATGGCCATTATTAACAAAACTAAGAACAACAGGTACTCGAGGGGATGTGTCCAAAAGGGAATGCTACTATGTTGTTGGTTGGAGTGTAAACTTGTTCAACCACTCTGGAAAGCAGTATGGAGGCTCCTCAGATAACTAAACATAGAGCTCCCCTATGATCCAGCAACCCCACTTCTGTGCATTTACCCAAAGGATGACAAACAAGGCCATGCTGAAGCTAAAACCACAACCACGTTCATTGCAGCATTACTTACCGTTCCGTTGCTAAAATATGGACCCAACTCAGATGCCCCTCAGTCGATGAACGGATCAAGAAAACGTAGTACATATACACATTGGAATTCTATGCTTCTATCAGAAAGAATGACATTGTCCCATTTTTAAAGAAATGGAAAGAGTTGAAAAAAATCATATTCAGTGAACTGTGTCAGGCCCAAGGAAATGTAGATTCCATGGTTTCTCTCATTGGCAATAATTAGTAAATATCTAGGACAGTTGAAGTAGAGGATCACAATAGCTCAATAGCTATATACATATAATCATACATACACAATGATGCTAAATAATTTCCTTTTTCTTTCCTATAGCTTATTCCTTTTTGTCACTGTATATGATTTTGATACCCTGGGTATTGTATATACATTTATCTGAATTAAAGAAGGGAAGGGGAAACATCAAAATGGTGAGACAAAGATAAAGAGTGAACCAATGCAATAGTGATACTCACAAGATAATATGTTGGGAAATTAATGGTACAACTCACAGGGGTTATTAGGGGAAGTGAAGGATGGGAAAAAATGAGGGAATCTGTAACAAGTATGACAAAAAAATGTACTCACTACCTTATATACTTAACAGTAACCACTCTGTACATCACCATGACAATAAAATTAAATTAAAAAATTTAAATTACTTTGCATGATGTAAACAAATCTATAAGTCAACTTTAGAGGCTATTGCCATGGTGATTATGGTAAAGGCACAAAGAAGTGAAAGTATTCACATTGTATTTTGGAGACAATCTCCTTTACATACTAGTGGATTTTATGGTAGTTGTGAAGTACACCAATATTTCAGTTTCTGCAAATAT